>NC_056725.1:1760265396-1760532896 GCF_019279795.1 Protopterus annectens
TGGAACAAAGCCAATTTTCAGCGGAGGCCCAGGGAGAAACACTCCAGATGTATGTCTTTCTAACATGGGAAGAAACTGGAGCACCTGGAGGAAACCCACACAAAAATGCAGGGAGGACATGCAGACTCCGCACAGAAGGCACCCCAGCCAAGAATCGAACCGGAGAACCTCTTACTGTGAGGTGACAATGCTACCACTGCACCACTGCGTCATCCAAATATATATATCGAGGACATCCACGATGGCTGCACACAGAGTAACAGCTTAGTTTCAGCTCACCCAGTTTGAAAACGGAAACTCAGAAAAGAGAGCCAGTAAACTTGTCTTGTTAGGTAAATTTCATTAACTTAAAATTCTCAAATAACTATCTTTTTCCCATCACCACCTCCTCCTACATGGTGATGTTCATCCTAATCCTGGTCCCTCTATCATGAATGAATATGATTCAAATATTAATCCTTCACCTCTTCATTCTTCATGTACCAAAGCAGCCAACTCCCTTCTAATAGCTCACCTTAATATTAGAAGCGTCAACAACAAAATTCACCACCTCCATGCACTCCTTCACTTGCACTCATTTGATATATTATGTCTGACAGAAACTTGGTTAAAACCCTCTACTCAAGACCAGGAAATTACCCCTCCTGGCTATAACATACTTAGATATGACCGCATGAAGAAGAAAGGTGGCGGTATAGCCATCATCTATAAATCTAATCTACAAGTTACCCTTTATAATGAACTTCCATTAACAGGTAACAAAGCTGAAATTTTATCAACCAAACTTCAGATTAACAACAATAAAGCTATCTATCTAATTTGCATGTACCTTCCCCCTGGTAATAATATTCAAACTCTAGAAGACTTACTTAGTTCCCTTTCAAACCAACTACCCCAAGAAACCATAATACTTGGTGATTTCAACATTGACTGAAAAACCTGTTCATCCCAGCAGCCTACTAACCATATTAATCTCTATGGTTTCTCGCAATTAATAACAACTCCAACTAGAATCCATAAACCAAATAATAAAGAGACAATTTTGGACTGGATCCTTATTAATCACCCCCCCAACAGCTATACTCCAGGAACCCTTCCTGACAGTATTAGTGATCATATACTTACATATGTCTTCAGACAAAAATTAAATAATCCTAATACTCATAAACTAAGAACATGCCGTTCAAAAAGATTTTTCAACCCTGATAACTTCCTTGTTGAATTGCAGGCATGTGACTGGTCGCCTTTGACACACCTTGAACTTAATGAAGCAGTGACCTATTTTAACACAAACTTTCTACAAATTCTTGATTATCATGCTCCATTATGCTGTACTAGGACAAGAGCCAAGACTGCCCCATGGCTAACAAAGCAAACAAAAGAAAAATGATCCTTAGAAATAAAATCTGGGCTAAATGGAGAGCTACCAAATGTCCATCGGATCACTTCCTTTTTAAACAATTAAGAAATGCCACCAAGAAAGATACTCTTAGAGACAAAAAGGAATTTTATCTTCATCTACAAAAAACTAGTCAAAATACCCCTCAAAAATTCTGGTCAGGTGTTAATAAACTTCTTAAACCAGGACATTCACTTACTCCCATCCCTTCTGGCTTTAACCTCAACAGTGCTTGTCAGATCCCAGATGCCTTTAATAAGTACTTTACAGAAGCCATTCTAACCCTAGCTAATTCATTACCCACACCTACTGCATTCCCACAAAATACCTCTCCAGTCTCATCTAAAGCCTTTCAAATTCAACCTGTCTCTTCATCCATTATTTATAAGCTTCTCATCAAACTCAAACCTTGTACCCCATCTGCTGACCAACTCCCGTCTGAATACTTACAAATAGCTGCAAAAGCTATTTATCACCCTGTATCTATTTTAATTAATAGGACTATCTCTGAAGGAAACATCCCTACCATTTGGAAAATATCTCATATAATTCCTCTACATAAAGGGGGCTCTTCTACTGAGCTCTCCAACTTTCGCCCTATTGCCTTACTGTCCCCATTAGCTAAGATAATGGAAATATGCATACACAAACAATTTCTTAACTACCTTCTTCAAAACAAACTTCTAGCTGACTGTCAACATGGATTCAGACCTTTCCACAGCACTACCACTGCCCTCCTTTCCTTCTCTGACTCCATAAATAATAATCGAAATAATAATCGTTTCTCCTCAGCACTATTCATAGACCTATCAAAAGCTTTTGATATGGTTAACCATAATATACTTCTTGAAAAACTCAACCTCTTCTCCCTCAGCTCACATTCTCTACAGTGGTTTAGAAGCTATCTCGTAAACAGGCAACAAACAGTGCTTTGGGGGAACAACCTATCATGCTTACTCCCAGTAAATGTTGGTGTTCCACAAGGATCAATCTTAGGACCCCTTCTTTTCTCATTATTTATCAATGACCTTTATTTGAATGTGCCACAAGCTACCTGCATCCAATATGCAGATGACTCGACTTTGATCTGCACTGCTAAAAATGTTTCCTCCCTCCAGTCCATCACCCAAACAGCTTTCCAAAATGTTGAAAAATGGTTTATGCAACACTGCCTCCTCCTTAACCCCAAAAAAACTAAGCTTCTTCTCTTTACTCCTACTAATAAATCTCCTACACCATTCTTTACTATCTCCTCAAATAATTCTACCTGTATTAACCCTGGGAAAACCACTCGACTATTAGGTGTAACCATTGACAACCATCTCAACTTTGATGACCATATTAACACTACTATTAAAACTGTTAATAAAAAAATTGGGACACTTTACAGAATTAAACCCTTCCTTACCCCAGCAGCCAGAAAAAACATTGCACAGACCCACCTGATCTCCACCCTTTTTTATGCCTCAGCTATATATACTACCTTATCTAAAAATAACGTTACCAAACTCTCTACCTGTTATAATAGTATAGCCAGATTCTTTACTGCTACTCCCCTCAGAACTCACCACTGTCTCAACCTCAAACAACTAAATTGGCTAGAGCTAAACAACCACCTACTCTACCAACAATTACTTGTCATTCATAAGACCCTTCACTTACCTGATAATACTCCCAGCCTGGCAAAACTGATTTCTCCTTATAAAAACCTAGCCACACTTCGCTCTGCCAATAAACTCCTAGTATCCTCAACTAAATCATACAATAAAGCTGGGGATGCGTTATTTTCAAATTCCATAGGTAAACACTGGAATCAACTCCCTCAAGAAATAACTAATCAAGACTCTACCTCTCTGTTCAAAAAACATATCAAAGAACATCTTAAAACTCAATGGCTATGCCCTTGTACTAATCCCGACTGAAAAGAATGTCTCCTCACATCTAATTTTTCTACCCATCCCCCTTCTGAGCTCCTAACTTACACTTTCTATTGTTGAGAGTTACATCTTAAAAGTATGCCTCCTATTAGTCTAACTTCAGTATTATGTTTTTATTTTGAATTTGTTGAACTCATCTTATAAGTATTTAGATTTTATTTTGCAATTCTCTTTTTTACCTTTTATATTTTTATTCAAAATAATTTTTTTTTTGTGATATATCATTGTTTTGTTTTGCCTGTACTGGAGCTTTTCTCCCCGGGCCTCTACTGTAAACGGATATATATCCAGTTGGACTAGCCCGGTCAACAAATGTAAAATAAAATAAAATAAAATAAATAAATAAGTGCACTGCCAGAATACCAGCAAAAAAGAAATTCATCGAACCTAAAAAACATTCAGTTGCAAAAGGTGAGGAGAAAACACTGACTGGGAAGAATTCTGCAGCTGTTAAGCAAAAAACAGTGCAAGTTCCAGCTTATTGCAAGACATGACTTCCTGTAATCTAGAGAAAAATTGTGTCAAATGTATTCAGAGCTGATTAAAATAAACTTATCACTGAAGGAGTATATCAACTGAAATAACAAAAGGCTGGAAAAAAATGGAAGAAGCTTTAAACAGATAATCAGATGTTGTTAATCTTCTTTCCATTTTTCACTGATGGTTTTGGTTCCAAGCCCCTCAGAACCATGTCGGCCTAATACCAAGCTCGCATACACCAAAAAACCCTTGAGCTAAGCTGCCACCCACAATGCCCCTCTCCCTGTTACCTCAGATCTTGTTTGCCACGTAGCCATATAGCCGCGTTTCACCAAGCTCTCAAGCTAAGAGGTATATTTTTGATATTTTGGATACCTAGTCTTTCTCTAAAACTTTCTCCTTTTTACTTTACTAGAGTTATTTGTATCTTTATCATACTTAGCTCTACCCTTCGGGTAATTCTTTTTACCATCGTTGGTACCCCCTTTCCTTACTCTTGTGGTATCTCTCGATACCATTGTTGGTATCTTCTTTCCTTTACCTTTTCTAATAGTTTAGTAAACTTGTTAGTGGGTTTCTGACCGTCTGGTCTGTTAGTTGATTCAACAACACTTATTAGACATGTCTGAGGAAAAAAGGATCTTCAGGGTTTAAACATTGCACCTCTTGCAATGGTAAACTCCCTAATAGGGATTTGCATGATGACTGCGTTTATTGTCTGGGAGTTCTCATCTTTCTGTTCAACTCCCATGTCAAATCTGCCAAAGTTTCAGTCAACAGACGCTGAATGAACGGAAGAAATTGATTTTGAAAGGCCTTCTTGCTTTTCCTTTCTCAGAGGCCCTTTCTGTGTCTGAGGTCTCAACCCCTCCAATGAAGGACAAGAAACGTCCTCACTCTGATCCTTCTTCACCGGCTGGTGATAGGGGTAAGATGCCTAAACATAAAGCCCACAAAACTTCCTCAGGGCATAGACTTGCTACTTTGGCTCTGACTTTTGCTGTTCCGAGCTCTGCTCCGAGTACTATTACGACTCAAGCTATGGATATTACCAGATTCTCAGTGTCGGCACCACCTTTGGTACCGACTCCTCCAGCTATGGCACCGACATTGCCTTCCACTACAGCTATGGCATCGACCTTGCCTTCGACTACAGCTACGGCACCGACCTTGCCTTTGACTACATTGAAAGCGGTTCTGATCTCTGCCATAACTTTGGAACCGATGACATCAACTCTGAGTGCCTCATCGGCACCGAGCCCTTTTACTGCACCATTGATTCCTGCCTCCAAATTAGAGACTATGGTGCCACTAGCTCAGACACCTCGGACCTGATACTCCCCCTCTTTGGATCCGTTCCTGGGTCAAATGTACAGCCCTTTTCTGGATCCATCTGACTGCCCTTCAGGAGCTTCCACGAGGTCCACCAGGATTCTGTCCGAACTTTGATGTGGTGGGCCTGTTGGATCAGTTGTTAAAGGCCAGAGGGATTCCAAATGTTCCAAAGACTCATCCCTCCTCCTTCAGACCCCTCAATTCCGAAGGCCATTGCTCTGATGTCCTTTGTGGAACCATGTTCTTCGGTGCTGACAGTGACTGTCACTGAGGCTTCACAGCCATCTCTTTGGTTCTCGGTTCCTACGGAGCCGTCCCTTCCTCAGACCCATGGTTAGGGGGCGGAGTCCTTGGTTCAGGGCTCGGTTCCGAGTGTTTTATCAGTTCCGCCCTCAGATCCGGGGATAATGCCTGCCCCGATCCTGCTTGAGGCTTCATCCCTGGGAGTGGGTCTGACGGAGCGGGGTGTGACCTCAGTTCCGAGGTTGTCCTTCTCGGTTCTGGGCTCCCACTCCTGTTCAAGTGGGCCTGCTTTTCGGGTGATGGAGAGGGTGCTTGCTTCAGGAAGTGCTCCTCCGATGTCGGAACTTCATCCTGCTCCCTCTGAGCTACAGCTACCATGAGCTACCTCCCTGGGACACCAGGAGGAGAAGCCTCAGGAAACCCTAGTTTGGGGTACCCACCCTTCTGAGTCCTCCTCTGATATTCCCACTGAGGAACCTCCTCGGAAGAAGGCATGCAAGAGGAAGCACATAGACTCTCCTGAAGAGCCTTTGACAGAAGACACAGACTATGATGATGGGGAGGGGTTCCCACGGTCACCCCCGGATGATGTCTCCTTCGGAGACATCCTAGAATTATTAAAACAGAAGGGTGCCTGGAATCCGTGTTCCTGCAGGCTTTTTGCTCCCGGCATTCTACCTCTTTGGTGACCCCACCTGAAAATGAGTTAATCCAGCTCATCGTGCAGTGTACTTGGCAGTACCCTGGCTATATTGAGGCCATTCTCTGGAGACCTGATAAGACCCCCCCCCCCAGAAGAGCATCCACACTGGTCCAGAGGTTTGCCAGTTGATGCCGTGATGGTGGCGGCGGCCACTAAAAAGGATCTAGTGGAAGAATGTCCTACTGTCCACCCTCCCAACAGGGAGTCTTGGGCTGTGGACAGATTGGGGAAGAGAGTCTTTGCTTCAGCGACCTTTGCTGTCAGGTCCCTGAACTACTTGGCACACTTCACGAGGCTCCTAAGAGATTACCGAACTTTCTGGATCCCTCACGGGTCAAGTTTCTGATGAGGCATGGAACAAGGATGCCTCTCAACTTGCCACCCTTGAATCTATTTCCATTTCATCCATGAGGCTGTTCTCCCACGCAACTGAAGGGGTGGCCAGAGCTGTGGGTGCAGGCATAGTCGTGAGGAGTCATGCCTGGATGCACATCTGTGACCTTGCTGACTCCTTCACGTCCTCCTTTTTGAACACCCCTATTGAACCATCCTCCTTATTTGGTTCTAAAGTGAAGGACATGATAGCCAGTTGCAAGCAAGGTGGAAAGACTAATCTGCCATTGGCCTACATTTTTCCAAGCCTCAATGTTCTTTTTCCAGGAATCAGAGGAGTAGGAAAATCTGGCACAATAAATCTCAGGGTCCTTTCCATAATGCATGTGGCGAGGATTCCCCCATTGGCAGAGGGGGTTTCAATGGTGGAAGATGCCCCTTTAGAGGCAGAGGAGGTCCCCGAAAGAAACGACTTCAGAGATAATAAAGCTGGGTTTTACTCAAGATTCTGTTAGTGCCAAAAAAGACCAGGGACTGGAGACCCATCCTGGATCTCAACCACTTAAATAAATCAGTTGTACAAACCAAGTTCTGCATGGTCACTATTCAATCCATTCTCCCATTTTTAAGGGAGGATGTTTGGATGTGCTCGATAGACCTCCGGGATGCGTATTACCACATCAAAATGGACAAACAGTCCAGGAGCCTCCTTTGCTTCCGGTTAGGAGCCAGTCATTACCAGTTCCGAGCCCTGCCATTCAGTCTCTCGATGGCCCCCCAGAGTGTTCACAAAATGTCTAGCAGTGGTGACAGTTGATCTGAGACTACAAGGATTCCAGGTGTTACCATACTTGGACGATTGGCTCCTCTCCGCTCCCACCAAGCGTCTTCTGACTATGGCCCTCTACTGCACCCTATCACTAGCAGAGTCCCTGGAAATCACTGTACACTGGGAGAAATCCAATTTAGAACCTACCCAACAGCTGGAGTTTTCGATACTCGATCCTGTCTGATATCTCTTCCAGCTCACAAGCTTCACAGGTTAAGATTGCAAGTGCGTGTGATACTCTGTCAAAAGAAGATGTCAGCGAGGGAAGTTCTCCAGGCTCTGGGGTGCATTGCTGCATCCATTCCAATAGTTCCTCTGGCAAGGTTATACATGAGACTGTTACAATGGGCTCCTGTTGTCCCAGTGGTTTGCAAATCTTCAACCCCTCAACTCGCAGGTGCTCATAACCAACCCTTGCAAGCAAGATCTCCTTTGGTGGATGAGGCCAGACACAGAACTTTGGTGTCGCTCCTTTCAGATCCCTCAGCCTAACACCACTGTGACCACTAACGCTTCTCTGATAGGGTGTGGAGGGGCCATTTTCAGGGAAAGACAGTCCAAGGCATGTGGTCGAGATTAGCGGCCAACCTGCAAATCAATGTTCTGGAGTTAAGAGCTGTGCTGTTAGAATTGCAGACATTACATCCACTTCTTCCCCCTGGAATGATTGCAGTTCAGTCAGACAATATGTCAGTAGTCTGGTACATCAACAAACAAGGAGGAACCAAATCCTACCCCCTGTGTCGAGAGGCTATGAGAATTTGGCACTGGGCGATAGCTTCTAACCGCTTTCTAATAGCAACACACATCCCAAGGAGTTCCAATGTGATTGTGGACAGGTTGAGCAGATGCATTCTCCTTCCACATGACTGGTCTCTCAATCCCAAAGTGACGGCAGAAATTTTCAGCCGATGGGGTTAGCCCTGCTGCAACCTCTTCGCCTCCCCTACGAACAACAAATGCAGCAGCTACTTTGCCCTCTTTCCCTGAGAGGGGGTGTCTCCAAGAGATGCTCTGACTCACTATTGGCCCAATTCCCTTGATACCTCAATTCTTAAAGAAAGCTACTCTGTTGAGATGCAAGGTGATCCTCATTGCCCCATTCTGGCCTCATCAAGTTTGGTTCCCCTTCCTCCGGCCTCATCTGTTACAGCCTCCATGGATCCTGGACACTCATATAGACTTAATTTCTCACCCCCAAGGGTTGACTCACCCAAATCATTCCAGTCTCAAGCTGACTGCTTGGTTTCTCCACTTCCATTAGTTGCCAGGCAGGGAGCCCTTTACTCACCTGTTCGCGATATTATTCTGGCCTCCGATAAACCATCCACCAGAAAACTTTATAGAGATAAATGGAAAAGGTTTTCTCTGTGGTCTAAAGAATGGATGCTAGATCCCTTCTCAGCCCCGGTCTCTGTCATCCTTCAATACATGTCTGAGTTCTTTGAAAAGAGTCCATTTAGCAGCAATTTCCAATTTTCATAACAGATTAGGGGGCACTCCTATTATGTCCATTCACCTATACAAAACCTTCCTCAAAGGCGTGTTTCACAGCAGACCTCCAATTAGGCGTCCCTTAGAGAAATAGGATCTGTCCCTAGTACTGCAGTCACTGTCTCAACCCCCCCTTTGAGCCTGCTGCAAAATGCGATCTCAGATTTCTGCCATGGAAATCTCTTTTTTTGGTGGCCGTCACTTCTGCTAGATGGATCTCAGAATTACAAGCCATATGCATCAAGAGACCATACCTAATATTTCATAAAGACAGAGTATCCCTACGTACTAACCCATCTTTTTTTCCCAAAGTTGTTTCTGATTTTTCTGTGAGCCAATCCATTGAGCTCCCAATGTTTTTCCTGAACTATTCCAATAAAGGAGAATATTGCCTACACTCCTTGGATGTGGATAGGCAACTATGTTTTTACCTAGACAGAACTAAATCTATCTGCAAGACAGACCACCTTTTTATTTCCTTCTCTGGTCTAAGAATGGGATATGCTGTTTCAAAAGTCACTTTATCAAAGTGGCTCAGAGATTGTATTTCTTTTTCATATTCATGTACAAACGAGCCTAGACCTCACAATATCAAAGCACATTCAACTAGAGTTATAACAACCTCTGTAGCATTTTACTCCAGAGCCTCTATGGATGACATTTGCGCAGCAGCCATTTGGGCTAAACCACACACTTTCATCAGACATTACAAATTGGATATGGTCTCCAGGGGAAGAGCGGCCTTCGGCTCAATGGTGCTCAGTAATGTTATTCCATAAGGGCCACCCAGATTTCTTAGGTAGCTTGGGATTCTGTCCCATCAGTGATGAATGGAAAGAAGATTAAACATCAGATAAAGAAGTTATGTCTTACCATAACGTTCCATCTGTGTTGTTGTTGTTGTTGTTGTTCTTTCATTCATCACATCCCACCCTCTCTCCCCCACTAAAGGCTCCTGGTAGATCTCATGGGTCCTTGTGGTGTGTCAGGGTTTTTGCCCAGAAATGGCCTCTGCTTTATTTCTATATGTCTTATGCAAACTCTATCTGAGGTAACAGACAGAAGGGCATTGTGGGTAGCAGTTTAGCTCGAGAGTTTTTTGGTGTACGCAAGCTTGATATTAGGCCGACACGGTTCCGAGAGGCAAAAAAACCGAACCCATCAGTGATAAATGGAAGAAGATCAACAACACGGATGGAACGTTATGGTAAGACATAACTTCTTTTTCAGATTAAGTGATAAAACTGCAAAAAATTAGAGGTTGAAATGAAGAAAAGGCTGGCTAAGTATGAGACTGCCCAAGAAGCGATATTTAAAAAAATAATAGAATTAGATGATGAGCACACAGGGAAAACCTTAAATTTTCTGCTGTACCAGAGAAGCTGGAAGAAACAGGCTGTATTCATTTTATAAAAGCACAAATAAGCAACTGGACTGGTATTCCACAGCAGGGGTTGTTAACTGAAAGAGCACATCATGTATATGCTCCAAACCTGGCCATGAGAAAGCAACCTAGACTTTAATAGTAAAGATGCGATCCTACTAGCAGAAAAGTTGATTCTGACAAAACTGTGGCAAAAGGCAAAGTACTAAAAGTGGGAGACAAAGTTTGAGGAAAATGGTTACTCAGTGTACACCAGGCAGAAGAGGATTTGATTTATTCCAGCAATGGGGGAATGTCGAGAAGAAGGTGTGAGATTCAGGCTGCTGCATCCAGCAATTTTCAGAATATTCTTTCCTGGATGGTCAAAATCATTTTTTGATGCAGGATATGCTAAGGAGGAAATACAAAAGTTTGTCCCAACAAAAAGTGAGCTGTCAAACAGAAGGAGATTCTACTTGTTATTGTTCTTGTAATAAAACCATGGAGAGATTGTGCCAGTGAAACATTTTCCAATGTCTTAAGGAAAATGCTTGAGAGAGAGAAAAAAGCACAAGAGTTGATTAGAAGAACAAGGAGTATGTTGGAATTTAAGCAGAGACTTGATTGGGGAGATAGAGATTTACAGGTAGAAAACTAGCAACTTGGAAAGTGACAAATAAATATGAGATTACAAAACATTAAGTATATTTTGAAACATGACAGAACATGAAAATCGTAAAATATTGGACTTTGACTTTGTTAAACTTGTAGGGGACTCTAAAACATATGCCCTGCTACATGTTATTAATGTTTGAAGGAACATTTAGGAGAGGGGAAGAGAAAGGAAAAAGTTAACAGTAAGTAAAAAAAAAATTTCTTTTTAACAGTAGTTTTTTTTTATAATGCATTGCATAACCTGCATGCTATAAAGTAAAGTTTCCTCAGTTATTTTCAAGTGTAATAGGGATACTAAAGTAAATAGGTGCCTTTGTTTTTTTTTCCATCTTTCTTTCTCCTTGTTCAATTTTAAGAAATGTAGGCACTGCAGTGTAAAAAGAGAAGAAAGCCTGGCCAAAAGAGCATGATGCAATAAAATTGATATGTGTTTCCTTACTCTTGCATAGGGGTATGACTAGATTAAGGCCCTTGGCTTGATTTAATAACAAGTTTCAAGGGGAAGCGGATAAAAAAAGAACACTGAATATAATAAAAAGTTTTCCTCTCACAAATAAATTAGTGCTTCTAGCAGAAGCAACTATCCCGCTCTCATGTTCCCATGGGGACAATCTGATAAGGGGCAATAAAAACAGAATACTTCTTTCAGTGGCTAGGAGATTATCTTTTTCTGAAAGCATTCAAGCATTTTTCTAATCTGGGAGAGGAATAAAGAAAATACAACAACAGACGGCATTTAGTGAAAGTAGAAGCACAGGCTGTACCATGCGTCTTAGCATGGATAACCTTCATTATTGTTTAATCCAAATTTGTGACTATGGCTGTCAGTCTGGGACAGTTGTTCCAATTAGGAAGGTTAAACTTCAATATTTGAAGATGTACATAGTTGTGTGTCTTGGTATTAAATTAATAGGTTTTAGGGGTGTTCTGGGCTATGTGTGCTTTTTTGTTTGAGGGTTTTCACTAAAACAAAAAGTGTTTTAAGATGTGACATGGGTTCATATGGATATGACAAGAAACAACTGTATAAAAGATAAACCTGCCAAACATTAGTGGACGCATGAAACATAAAGGCTGAAACTAGACATTCAGAAAAAAAGGTGGTACACACAGGGTGGAAAATAACTTCTTAACATAATGGTAATTTTTATATTATCTTTAAATGTGAATGGTCTGACAGATCTGTACAAAAAAGAAAGAGTAGTGAACTATATTAAAAATGCAGCTGTGGTACAGGAGGCACATTTGGAAAGAACTGAGCATGTGAATTTGATAAAGGATTTCAGGATGGTTATTCAGTGGACTGTCTGGGATATTTATTGGAACATGATAAAATTAAGTACTTAGGGGTATGAATTAAAAAGGATTTTGTTACAGCTAAGGATATGTGGGAATAGACTAAACTAAATATAATACAAAAACAGATAAATTAGAAGCTCTGTTTTATGGATATTGATAAAAAGATACAAGCAGTCAAAATGTTTTCAGTCCCTTTAGATTTATACACAGTTCAGGCATATTTTTATCAACCAGAGGAGAAATTGTGGACAGCAATTTATAAAGAATCACAATATTTTATCTGGGAGGGGAAGATGGCAAGAGTCAAGTAGGATAAGCTGATCCTTGCTACACAGTTAAGGCTCTTATGCATTGTACAAGCAGAAAGCTACAATTCAAAATGGAACAGGATGATGACAAAAATGGGGGGGAGGCTCATAAAGCAAGGAGAGACTGTGATTTTGGATGCAGATCTTTAAGGAGAATAACAATAACCACGTAAACTATTATATTCATAAAGTAGCAGAAAGTATTCCAAAAATTAAGCCAACACAGGAATTGAGAGAGGAGATTCTGCAGATAGAGGTTGCTGCAATTAGGGATACAGACAATGGGCAAGAAGGGGCTGGAATATATTGGAGACAGCTGGCAATGTATTTTATATGGGCAGTAGTAGGTTAAAAAATGGCAGCTGGGTGCACAAGTCCTAGGATAAAAAAGTGCCCAATCCAGCTAGGAGCAATGGTGCCAGGACTAGAAAAAATTACAGTGTAGAATCCTCAACATGTGGAAACATTCCTACACTAGAATTAGGCCAGGCTCAGAGGGAGGATGGCCTCCCTGTTGTAGAAGGAAGTAGTAGTCCACAAAAAACACAAAAATTGACAGCCCAAAAAAAGAGCCATAAAGATGATAGAGTAGACTATTGAGGATAAAAAAGAAATGTATTGTTGTTATTATGCAAGAAGACCAGAATTTCTGGAAAGAAGATATACAGAAAGATTGAGAGAAATTCGAGGAAGGAGAAATACTTGGACAAGAACTGTCAAAAGCTTCAAATGCAAGTTTATGTTCATTAATACAACAGATTTATGAAAAACATTATATAGATCAAGAAACCTTGGGCTGGTTGGAAAAAGAAGTGACTAGGGAGGTGTGAAAATATAAAGAATAAAATCTAGAGATTTTTTTAAAAGGTGTAAAAAAGAAACATGGACATGAGAAAAAGAGAGATCTGATGTTGTTGTGTCTTTCGGCTTTTCCCGGTTAGGGGTCGCCACAGTGGAACTCCGGTCCACTAATGATTGGCAGTAGATTTTTACGTGCCGAGTTGCCGGCCCTGACGCAGAACCTTCAACGAAGGTACGCCCATTCACGCATGTCTCCACACAGAAGATGCCCTAGAGAGATCTGATATGGTGCAATATTTATGCAAAGGAGAAAGCCAAGCTAATCAATACAAAAAAGCATTTCCAAAGATATTTGAAGAGGAATATAGGCAAAGGCACCCAGCTATGGAAAATTTCACAATACAAAAAATAAGTTGACAAAGGGGAATGTAGAACAGAAGATTAGCAAAGTAGAAGTTTGACAAATAGAAGATGAAGTTATGGAATACCTGCAAAGTGAAGGATTTAGTGTAGAAAGACGCAGGTTATGTTACAACATGGTGGAACAATGAGTCCCCAAAGAAAGGAGAAACAGGAGTAGCAGGAGACATCTGAAGAAGAAATATGGACATGGGAAAGAAAGATTTAATATGGTACAATATTTATTTAAAGGAGAAGGCATAACTAATCAGCACAAAAAAGTAGAAATAAAGATATTTGATGAGAAATACAGACAAGGGCATCTGGATATGGAAAATGTTACAATACAGAAATAAGAAAACAAAGGGAGAAAGCAGAAAAGAGGATAAGTAATGGAAAATTAAAAGAAATAGAAGCTGAAGTTATGGATTTCTTGTTAAGTGTAGGATTTAGTATAGAAAATCCAACTCTGGTAAGATCACAGCATGATAGAACAATGAATCCCCAGGTTAAGGGGAGACCAATGGCATGGGAAGCATCTGATCAATTGTCATATGAAAATACTTTGGAGCCTTTAGCAGGAAATCACTTCGAAAGTTCAGTTGGAGTTGCACAGCAAGGTAATGTGTGGCAACTCTGACACAGTCAATGTCGTGGAGTGATAGACTAGCGAGTTACCATGTGAAAGAGCAATGGATGACACAGGATGAAGCTGAAGAGAATATGTCACAGGAAAATGTTCTGGAACGTTTTGTAGGAAATGGAGAACAAAAAAATGTGCCCTTAGTTTAGAAGAAAATGATGTAAGGGAAGAGTTGCTTGATTTAATAGAGATGGATAGACATATTAAGATCAATGAAAGAAATAATTACAGAAAGTCAATAAGACCCAGAATGCTAGAAAGTTGCTAAAACAAATGAACACAGTAATCAAGACTATTCACAGAAATTTGTGTGATATATCAGAAGTAAATAGGTTATATTACTGGGAAGCTAAATTAATAGATAAAATCTTACCGCAAAAAAACATGACGATTAGGGAAAGGAAGAGAAGAAATCAAATGCCATCGTGGAAGTACTGAATAGAGAAAACTGTAGAGCAATTAAGCAAGAATCGTCACCATTAGAAGAGTACAAAAGAGGGAACAGATCAACAGAATTACTTGGAAGGATAGATGTGATAAAAGCAATGTACAGTATTAGAACAAACCACGATCTATCATACACTATTGTAAGTAAACTAAAGAGATCAGCACAGGTAGAAAAACTTGGAAGATATGCAGGTAAGTATAAAGGAAAGGTGAAAAATAAGCAATTCATTGATGACCCTAAAATGTTTTATAGAGTATTAAGAAGCAAGGCAAAAGGAAGAGAAATGTCACCAAAAAGAAGAAATTGACACATTTTGGAGAAATATCTATGAAGACCATGTGGTACATAAAGATGCTGAATGGACAGAAGTAAAAGAAACAGTAAGACATTCAAATGTACCAGATATGAAATGGGATGAAGTAATGGCCAGAGAAACTGAAACAAAATTAAGACAAGCTCCTGAATGGAAAACCCCAGGTGTGAATGCAGTACCTAATTTCTTGCTAAAAATATTAACATCTTTACACAAAGATTTAGCCCTGAATAAGAACTATATGAAGAACTATATGGATCTACTTCAGTTGACCTGATCTCCAATTGCCTGAAATTTATTTGACTGAGACCAAATCACCTAAACTTCACTTCACCTAAAACTTATTTCACTGACTATGAGTACTGGCAGTATGTAGAGCATTGTAAGCCAAGTGAAAGGTATATGTCCTTTTCCCCACTGCAGTGCGACCCTGGAGTTAGAATATATAGTTGGGGTGGGGGGCACAGCCCCCCCACAATGGAGGGTGTGGGGGGCATAGCCCCCACGTAGTTTGGTTTTACTGAACAGTATAAAAGTAAACCAGAGATTATAAAATAAAACTAGGTGGGGAGCTGTGCCCCCCACCCCCCAACTATATTTTCTAACTCCAGGGTCGCACTACAGTGAGGTAAAGGACATGTATCTTTTACTTGCCTTCAGTGCTCTACACACTGCCAGTACTCCTAGTCAGTGAAATGAACTTTTAGGTGAAGTGAAGTTTAAATGATTTGGTCTCAGTCAAATGAATTTTAGGCAAAATTAACTTTTAGGTGAAGTGAAGTTTAAATGATTTGGTCTCAGTCAAATGAATTTTAGGCAACTGGAAGTTAGGTCAACTGAAGTAGACCCATATATATATATATATATATATGTATATATATATGTATATATCTATATATATATATATATATATATATATATATATATATATATATAGGGCGCATCCCAAATAGACACCGATTAACAACAGGAAAAACAATACTCCTCCCTTAATAGTGAACCTGCAAGCTATTCTAAAAACTATAGACCAATAATTTGCCTTCCTACGACGTATGAACTATATACTAGAATTGATGCTCCCAAAAAACAACAGTGTAAAGACTTCTAATCTTCTTTTTGTGGGTGATTTAAAACTTTATAGCTCATCAGATGAGGAAAAAGCACAACTGCAAGTGGTCAAAACTTTCTCAGATGATATTAAGAATGTTGTTTGGTCTTGATAATGTGCAAAAGCAATGTTTAAAGTATGAAAGCTGCAGTGCCAAGACGATATAGGACAGGAATGTGATATAAAGTAACTTAAGCAGGAGGGAGTGTATATAATATTTGGAAACTGATGAAGGATCGACTAAACATGAGAAAATATGAACAAAATTTAGTAAGGAATATTTTAGAAGAACAAAATTAATACTGAAAACAGCCCTGAAATCTAGGAATAAAATCCAAGCCATAAACCAGTTTGCTTTTCCTGTTCAAACTTCAAGTTTTGGGATGATCGACTGGAACCAAAAGCTAGCTGGACAGGAAAATGAGAAAAATGCTTCATGCTTATCAGATGATTTCTAACAATGATTGTGTACCAAGATTATGTATTCCCAATTCTGAAGGAGGTATGGGCCTCCCTGAAATTGATTGTGTTTAGTTCAGCAGTCATAGGACTGCATGCATATCTGCTCACCTCACAAGATCTAAACAGTGAAAGTTTTAAAACATGAGGAGAACCAGTCTTAGATGGCTTCCCTGCTTAGTTCAGCAGAAGCATATCAGTGTCAAGTGGGAATGGAAATCAAACCAGAAGTAGACAGAATCTGAATGTCGTCATCATCATCATCTTTCAGCTTTTCCCGTTAGGGGTTGCCACAGCGGATCATCTCTTTCCATTTCTTCCTATCCTCTGCATCTTGCTCTGTCACACCAACCGCCTGCATGTCCTCTCTCACCACATCCATAAACCTTATCTTAGGCCTTCCTCTTTTCCTCTTACCTGGCAGCTCCATCCTTAGCATCTTTTTCCCAATATACCCATCATCCCTCCTCAGCACATGTCCAGACCAATGCAATCTCGTCTCTCTTGCTTTGTCTCCAAATTGTCCAACATGAGCTGACCCTCTAATATACTGATTCCTAATCCTATCCATCCTAGTCACACCGAGTGCAAATCTTAACATCTTTAACTCTGCCACATCCAGCTCTGACTCCTGCCTTTTTGTCAGTGTCACTGGCTCCAATCCGTATAACATAGCTGGTCTCACTACCCTCTTGTAGACCTTCCCTTTCACTCTTACTGGTACCCGTCTGTCACAAATCACTCCTGACACTCTTCTCCAGCCATTCCACCCTGCCTGTACTCTCTTCTTCGCCTCTCTTCCACATTCACCATTACTTTGAACTGTTGATCCCAAGTACTTAAACTCATCCACCTTTACCAACTCTACTCCCTGCATCCTCACCATTCCTCTACCCTCCCTCTCATTTACACACATATGTTCTGTCTTAGCCCTGCTGACCTTCATTCCTCTGCTCTCTAGAGCATATCTCCACCTCTCCAGAGTCTCCTCAACCTGATTCCTACTCTCACTACAGATCACAATGTCATCTGCAAACATCATAGTCCACGGGGCCTCCTGTCTGATCTCATCTGTCAACCTGTCCATCACCACTGCAAATAAGAAAGGACTCAGAGCTGATCCTTGATGTAATCCCACCTCCACCTTAAATGGATCTGTCACTCCTACTGCAGTCCTCACCACTGTCACACTACCCTCGTACATATCCTGTACCACTCTTACATACTTCTCTGCCACTCCCGACTTCCTCATACAATACCACAACTCTTCTCTAGGCACCCTGTCATATGCTTTCTCCAAGTCTGCAAAGACACAATGCAACTCCTTCTGACCTTCTCTGTATTTCTCCAATAACACTCTCAGAGCAAACATTGCATCTGTAGTGCTCTTTACTGGCATGAAACCATACTGCTGATCACTAATCATCACCTCCCTTCTTACCCTAGCTTCTACTACTCTTTTCCATAACTTCAAGCTGTGACTGATCAATTTTATCCCTCTGTAGTCACTGCAGCTCTGCACATCACCCTTATTCTTAAAGATAGGTACCAAAACACTTTTTCTCCACTCCTCAGGCATCCTCTGACTTTCCTAAATTTCATTAAACAATCTAGTTAAAAATTCCACTGCCATTTCTCCTAAGCACCTCCATGCTTCCATTGGTATGTCATCTGGGCCAACAGCCTTTCCATTCTTCATCCTCTTCATAGCTGTCCTTACTTCCTCCTTGCTAATCTGTTTCACTATCCCCACATCATCCAAACTTCTCTCTCTCTCTCATTCTCTTCATTCATCAGCCTCTCAAAATACTCTTTCCATCTACTCAACACACTCTCCTCTCTTGTGAGTACCTTTCCCTCACTATCCTTTATCACCCTTACTTGCTGCACATCTTTCCCAGCTCTGTCCCTCTGTCTAGCCAATCGGTACAGGTCCTTTTCTCCCTCTTTAGTGTCCAATCTCTCATACAACTCTCCATACGCCTTATCCTTCGCTTTCGCCACCTCTCTCTTTGCCATGCGCCTCATCTGCTTATACTCATGTCTACTTTCTTCATCTTTTTGACAATCCCACTTCTTCTTCACCAGCCTCTTCCTCTGTATACTCTCCTGTACTTCCTCATTCCACCACCAGGTCACCTTATCCTCCATCTGTCCAGATGTCACACCAAGCACCTTTCTAGCAGTCTCCCTTACTAGTTCTGCATTAGTTACCAAGCTATTCGGTAACTCTCCACTCCCAGTGCCTGTCTTAACTCTTCCCTAAACTCCACAATCACCCTTTTTTAACTTCCACCATTTAATCCTTGGCACTGCTTTCACACTCCTCCTCCTCTTCTTGATCACCGTCCTCCTACAGAGCACCATTCTATGCTGCTTAACTACACTTTCCCCTGCCACCACTTTACAGTCTCCAATCTCCTTCAGACTGGCCCTTCTACATAGGATATAATTCACTTGTGTGCATTTTCCTCCACTCTTGTACGTCACCCTATGCTCCTCCCTCTTCTTAAAATACGTATTCATCACAGCCATGTCCATCCTTTTCGCAAAATCCACAATCATCTGACCTTCTGCATTCCTCTCCTTAACACCATACCTACCCATCACTTCCTCATCCCCTCTGTTCATTTCACCAACATGCCCATTAGAGTCCGCTCCAATCACTAGTCTCTCACCTTTGGGTACACTCACCAGAACTTCATCCAACTCACTCCAAAAGTTCTCTTTCTCATCCATCGCACACCCAACTTGTGGAGCATATGCACTAACAACATTCATCATTACACCATCAATTTCGAGTTTCATAAACATCACTCTGTCAGACACACTCTTCACGTCTAAAACACTCTTGGCATATCGTTCCTTTAGTATAACCCCTGCCCCATTTCTCCTGCATCCACACCATGATAGAACAATTTGAACCAGTTTCCTAAACACCTGGCCTTACTTCCCTTCCATCTGATCTCTTGCATGCACAATATATCAACCTTCCTTCTCTCCATCATATCAGCTAGCTCTCTTCCTATACCAGTCATACTGCCAACATTCAAAGTTCTTAACCTCACTGCTACACTCCTAACCTTCCTCCTCTCTTCCTGCCTTTGGGCATGCCTTCGCCCTCCTCTTCTCCTTCGGCCAACAGTAGCCCATTTTCCGCCAGCACCCTGTTGGCTAACAGTACTGGTGGCGGTCGTTAACCCGGGCCTCGAACGATCCGGTATGTAATTATGAAAAGTTCTCCGCATCAGTAATTTTTAGCCGAGGTTTTACGCCGGATGCCCTTCCTGACGCAACCCTTCCCATTTATCTGGGCTTGGGACCGGCACAAAGAAATGCACTGGCTTGTGCATCCCCAGTGGCTGGGTTAGACAGAATCTGAATGTGCCAAAAAAAAGAAAGAAATAAGGTGAATGATCAGATGAGAAGGCAAGGAATGTGGAAAAAGCACAAATATAGTTGCAAGTACAGAAAACTCCTGGAACAACCTCAATGTTGATCAAGATCTGATGTAGGAATGGATAAGGAGAGGCAAATTTAAGCAAAAAAATGAAAGGTCATTATTGGTGGCCAAGGATAGTGGACTACGTAGATGATTTTACAGAGTCCATTGAACATGTGGGAGAAACAGACAAATGCAGGTTTTGAAAATCAGAATTGAAAATGATTGCACATATTGTTGCTGGGTGTGATTCGCTAATGGCAGAGGGCCTGTGTACTGAAAGGCATAATAATGTGGCAAGACTGTTGCAATATTGAAGTAGCTGAGAAGCATAGGAAACATGAGCCACAAAGCATAGAAAATAATGAAATTTATATTGTATGGGATCATCCATTACCAACAGTTCAAAAAACAGATGTGAAAAAAACAGATATAGTAGTCCATGAAAAGAAGACAAAAGCAGCATTGATCATTGAAATTGCTACACCCAGTGATTACAGTGTCTTACATACATAGAGACACAAGGTCATAAAATACCAGGATTTGCAGGCAGAAATGAAGGCAATGTTGGAGAAGGATACCCAGACTGTTCCAATAGTAATAGGAGAAATGGGTCTCAAAAAATTATTTACAATCTTATTTAGATACGCTACTGATGCATGTAACTCTGTATGAATTGCAGGAGTCAGTTCTGGGCACATTGCGTGTGCTGCATAGAACACTTTTGGCTAACATTCAAGACTGAAACAGTACTAATTTCATGACCTTTAATCATACTTGGACTTAGAAATGGGATCCATTCCTACCATCGTATTGGAAACCCAAAAGACTTGGAGAAATTAAAGTGACAAGCCATAGCTATAATATTCATCACAGCTATGTTGATTTATTTACAAGGTTAATAAGTTTGGTAGGAGAATAGCATGTGCAATAAACCCTAATACTGTGCTAATAATAAATGCTCCAAGAAAAAGAAGTTCTAGTACCTCTCAGGAGTGGAATTGAGCAGTGACTGAAATTACTGTACAGCTCAAGTAGTAGTCAGAAATATAGTAAACAGAATGTGTGGTTAGTGTTGCAAAGCAAGATGAGATTTTTATTTGCATTGATTAAGAATAAGTGAATAAAGTGAATAAAAGAGAGCATTACTCATTGCTTAATGATAAGTGGCCTCAGCAGTGCCAGTTTCCAAGTTCTTTCAGTGCTAGATGCAAACCAGGGTTTTTAGCAGATAGAGCAAAGATGAATAGACCTCCAAATTGTGTAATTATAATATATCATTAGGAGGGTAGAGATTTCTTACACTTTTGCTAGTATTCCAAATACCTGTTGCACAGATAACTGAATGTTTGAAAAGTGTTATCTGTGTAATTGATCATTTTTAGTATTGATTCAGGAACACAGAAAGCAAGCTTGTCAAGTAACTCTTGATAGTTGTTAAGTTGAGTAAACACAAATAAGAGCAAATATGAATGAGTAGCAATTTAGAATTAAATGTGTAGTATCCTTGTATCAGAGGGACTGAATCTACCTGCAAAAAAAAAAATCCAAATCATTTGGCTCTACTTAACCTGTATTTGGCCTTAAACAGACTGCTGCACTGTGATCTATGCCTAGCCTATAAGGCATCTTCTGGTGCCTCACTGATCGATTTGTTGCAATTTCACAAAATAAATAACATCAGAAATATCCATTTTGAACAGGGCATCTTGGAGGGTCAAGTATGTGTCTCAAAGATTACTCCTTCTCTGGAACAGGCTTTCCATCCATGTGAAGAAAAGCTCATCCCTAACCATATTCAAATAGAAAACTTGGACCAATGGAAGGGAGAATGGGTGAGAAAACAAAGAAATGAGGGATGAGAGGAACACGCCCCAGTCCGGTAAGTTCAATTAGCATATTTTCAGTCAAGTGCATCAGTGACAAAAAACATTGCTCTATAGTTTAGATATGTGTATATAGATCTACACGTATACACACACCCATATACACACATATGAGTGTGTGTGTATATATATATATATATATATATATATATATATATATATATATATATATATATACACACACACACACACACACACACACACACACACACACACATATATATATGTTTGTGTGTGTGTGTGTGTGTGTGTGTGTGTGTGTATGTATATATATATATATATATATATATATATATATATTTTTTTTTTTATAAAATAGACATACATCCAAAGCAATTTCCTCATTATAAAAATTCCTTATTTCAACATGCCTTCTTAGGCCAGAATTACTCAGCATTTCATCCGATTCTTCCTCTGTCCCATCTAGTCAATTGTATTTTACCTTCCTGGGCTGATTATCCCTAGCTGACTGACCAGATTCTGTCAGAAAATTATTATAAATCATAAGCTGCCACATTTTTTGTTTGAACAGTCAATTCTTGCCCAACTTTTATTTATATATTTATTGCTGGAGCCTGTAGGTTCCACATGATTTATTTTTCGTGAGACAGGGAAGATGTATTTGAAACTTGCACTTCCAGTAGTTTGACAGCATTTAACAAACATATCCCACTTGTCTAGGTTATATCATAGGGGCCTTCATCTTCCTTCTAGAAGGATATTAACTTCTTTCTTTTTTTCTTTCCATGATTTTAACTTCACAGTATTCCCATCAGTGATATCCAGAAATCATCTTAGACAACATACATGAGGTATCAAAGGAGCTGTGTGTAATGCATCTTAGAAAATGTTCACTTTAATGTGCATTACCAGGGCATCATAAATAAAACAGTAGATGTCCAATCTCGCCTACATTCTTACCTGTGGGTTCGGAGCTGAACCTCGGCTCTGACTCGGCCATACTCTAGCTCGAAGTCTTTCAATTGACTGGGCTAAGAGGTATCCCATACAGCACTGCTCCCTTTCCCCAGATCTCGTTTGCCGCTCACAAATCTCAGAAGTGGTCTCGCTGTTGGCTGTTGCCAAGTATAACTTTTGTGTCTTAATTGACTAATATATTGCTCCAAAAGCTATTTTCATAGCTGTGTCTGCATGTGTGTTGTGGTTGTTGAGCAGTTTTGCACTCCTCCTGTTTCTTTTTATCTACTTTACTGGTATCCCGTCAGCTATCTCCCTACGGCCTAGGCCCATTTCAGTTAGAGGACCTAGTCCTCCCTTGGTTGTCTGTCTCCCTTCTGTGTTTGTCTTGTGCTTAGGTACCTATCCCCTCTGGGTTAGGACCATTTAAGTTAGAGGACCTAGTCCTTCTTAGTGTTGTTTGTCCTTCAGGACCCGTTTGAGTTAGAGGTTCTGGTGTGTTGTCTGTAGTTTGTTTCCGTGCCTTTCGCTGGTCAGTCTGTGGTGTCATATTTAGTATCCTGCCTACTAAGTCTAAAGATACTAAAGAACACTAGTCTTTGGGCTTCAAGAAGTGTAGTAAATGTGGGTACAAGATGTCTATTACTGATGGGCATTCGGTATGTGTTTATTGTTTGGGGCTGTACACCTTCAGGAATCTTGTGCTTTTGTCATGTCTTCAGCCCTCGCAGTTCTTCAAGAACGGAAGAACAAGCTGATACTGAAGGTTTTACTGAAACCCTCCTTGGAGGAAGATTTGGAGAGGTCCTCTAGTGCCAAGTCCTCTCCCGCCAAAACATCTAAAGGAAAGAAACATTCTCCAGCTCCGTCTGTACTATCAGAGCCTCCGGAAGTTACCAAATTTACTGTGGCATCCTCGGCTCCACTGTCTTCGGTGCCGAAGGATTTTTCTGAAGCTACATCGGCTTCCAGCTTTTCGAAGCCGGTGATGGAGATGCTAGCTCAGAGCTGGTCTCCAGTTTTTAGACCGGTCTCTCCTCCTCGCAGGTCTCCTTCTGAGAGGAGGTGTAGATCTCCCACCTTGTCCTCTAGGTCCTCCAGGAACACTCTCTGATGTAGATGTGGATAGAGTGGTGCTGAGACTGCTCCAATCACTGGTGCTGGCTAAATTGCTTTCGACTCCAGCCCAGTCTGCTCCAGAGCCAGTCACCCATCCATCGTCCCTCCGAGCAAATCCCAGCCTTCGGAGCCAGAGCGGTCAGCGCCGTATGATGCTTCTAGTCTGCTCCAATCTCAGCTCCAACCCCAGTGGTTCCATTCACTGGGTCCAAGACTCATGGTTCCTTGGTCAGACCCAAAGGGGAGGCCTCAGGACGCTCTTCGTCTCCCAGCCCTCCCACTCGGTGCTTCGGCTCGAGTGAGCCAGACTCTTGTTTCAGCTTCGGACCTTGTCCCCTCTGCTCCAAGACAGTCTATCTTCAGAGCCGGGTGGACCAGCTTTCGAGGTCATGCGGAGCGTGCTGGCCTGATCCTCAGCTGAATCATACAGTTCTGACACTCTTCTCCCTCCAGCCCCGGTAACGGTCTCTGATCACCCTCTATCTTTGGACAGCAGAGACCCAAGGCCTCAGGAGACACCCATGAGTGGTCCCCCATTTTCTGAGGGCTCACCAGAGTTTGTGCCTGAGGAGCCCTCCAGAAAAAGAACATGCAAGAGGAAGCACTTAGACTCCCAGGAAGAGTCTCTCACATCAGACACTGACCTCGAGGAATCAGAGGGGTCCCCCAAGTCGTCCTCTGAGGATATCTCCTTTTCTGAAATCCTAGAGATCTTGAAACAGTGAGGCGATTGGCCCTCAAACCCCTCTGAAGAGGAGTCAGTGTTCCTGATGGCCTTTGGGGCTCAGCCTTCCACCTCTTGAGTCTCCACCTTCACGAACTCCTGGATCTGGTTTGTCGTAGGGTGTGGGAAATCCCTGACACTGTGGAACCAGTCCCCAGGAGACCCAACAAATTTCTGTCCACTCCTGCTGACAAAGACTTTCTTACAAAAGGCGTCCCAGTAGATGCCATGGTGGTGGCAGCTGCCACCAAGAAGGAACTGGTTGAGACTTTATCTACTGTCCATCCCCCTAACAAGGAGTCTAGGACCATGGACAGGTATGGGAAGCATATGTTTTCTTCAGTGGCATTTACTCTGCGGTCGCTGAATTACTTGTCTCATTTTACAAGGCTCCAAAGAGATCTCCTGAAAGAGCTTGGAGATGCTCTGCAAGGTAACATATCTGACACAGTGGCTCAGAAAGTCAATGCTCAGATGTCTACCTTAAATTCTATAGCTAACTCCTCCATGAGGCTGATCTCCTACGCAGCCGAAGGAGCCAGTAGGGCAACGAAGTTCCGAGTCTTTCTCAGGAGACACTCTTGGATGCGCCTTTATAATTCGAGGAGGCCTTTAAGTCTACATTCACCGACGCCCCTTTTGATGGTTCCTCCTTGTTCGGAACCAAGGTGAAAGACACTAGGTGCAAGCAAGCGGGTAAAACTCTGTCTGTCGTGGGAGTTCATTTTTCCATGCCTTCTAGACCTTATCCCAAGAGCCAGAAGGGTGGGAAAATGTGGTTCAAGAAATGCAGAGATTTTTCCCTGACGCACAAAGTGATTCCCTCCACAGGCAGGGAGGGTGGCAACTCAGGTAGACGTCACCCTAGAGGCAGAGGAGGCCTCAGCAGAACCAGGGAGACCATGACTCCTTTTGTGGTCCTTCCTACCAGCGCTCCTGATGGGAGGCCCAACTGCGCTTCTCTGGAGCCAGTCAGGAGTCGCATCTCACTATACCCAGAAGCCTGAAGCACATCACCAGGACCAGTGAGTATTAAAAATTATTTCCGGAGAATATCACATTCCATCCCCACCCCCACCCGATCAAAAGAATCCTAGATGTTCTACCCAATCAAAGGGATTCTGCAGCTTCAGAATTCAAAGCTGCTAGAAAAAGGAGCCATCCAGCATGTCCCCTCAGACCAGATCAGATTAGGGACTTACTCCAGATTGTTTTTGGTGCCGAAAAGAACAGGGGACCTGAGACCCATCTTGGATCTCAGCCGCTTGAACCTCCACATGAAGAAGTCCAAATTCCGAATGGTCACATTGCAATCTATTCTCGCATTGTTGGGAAGAGAAGTGTGGATGTGCCTCATCGACCTCAAAGATGCTTACTACCATATAGAAATGGACAGGACATCCAGAAGTCACCTCTGCTTCCGTCTGGGAGCCAGTCATTTTCAATTTAGCCCTGCCTTGGTCTCACCACAGCCCCCAGGGTGTTCACCAAATGTATGGCAGTGGTGACAGCTCACTTGAGACATCAGGGATTCCTAGTGTTTCCGTACCTGGACGACTGGCTCCTGTCCGCCACCACCAGGCATCTGCTACTACAGACCAGAGATGCTATGATCAATCTGTGTCAACAATTGGGTGTCAGTCTAAACTGGGAAAAGTCTGCCTTGTCAACCTCACAGCATGTCACCTTTATAGGCCGAAAGTTAGACACTGTGCACATGAGGGCTTTTACCTCAAGAGCATGTCCCAGATTATGAATTTTATTAGTTGTAGGCTGATTCTTGTTTTATACTTAAGGTCCTGTAGCCAGGTTTCTGTGAGACACATAATGTCAGGGAGGTAAGTTGCAAAAGAGCATGTAGATTATGAATTTTATTATTTAGGCTTCTAATATTAAGGTCGCAAATAAGAAGGCAGTCAGGAGGTCTTGGAAACAAGGATGTTTTATTTGCACTGTCATTTGATGGAGGGCCTGGGTTTGGATGTATGTCTCCATCTATATTTATGTTTATTCTAAGATACATTATTAGCTTCATCAGTTTATGTAGTAGTTTATCTATGTTTTTGGACTTGGGGTAGATTATGTTTGGTTTATAGGAGTAGTGGAAGTGAGTAAGCGGTGTTTTGTTGATTAGGTAGTGAGTAGGGTGATTAGTGTTGATCAGAAATGTGGGAGTACTAGTTTGGTACTTTGGATAATGAAAACCTGGGTGTGTCTGGAACTATATAGTTAGCAGGTATAGTGTGATAAGAATTGGTAGGGTGAGAGTTACAGTTTTTTGGGCTGGTATAGTGATATGGGGTGTTAAGGACTTCATACTGTTGCTTGATTGGTTATAAGATAGTTAGTGTAGGTGGTTTGGTATTGGTTGGGGAGAGGCTGTGGGGAGTGAGGCAGTGTGATTTGTGAGCCTAGTGGACTTGGAGGCAGTGAAAGAGGTGGGCCAAGAGTTTTGAGTGGCTAGAGATAAAGGAGGGGTGTGGTTAGTTAAGTATAAATATAGGGGTACTGGGGGGGGTGGGATACGGGGCAGGGTGGGGCTGGAGCAGCCCGAGCCAAGCGAGGGCTAGCGGAGCGGGGTTAATCCCACTCCACACAGAGCAAGTCCAGGTAATACACTAGTAGATGTTTTTTCCTTGCTACAGGGCTCTACAAGTGAAGCATAATAGTAGCTGCACTTTGCTTATAGTTTGGGACTAGCTCCTCTGATTTACTCAGAATTCACACTAATTTTCCAAGTAAGTGAGGAGAAGATACTGTTGTTTATGCCTTACTGCTGTGTGTGAAACCCAGTTCGCAAGCTAGTTTAGGGATACTTTACAATGTAATATACATTAGTAGCTTTCATTTTAGTAGGATATTGACCTTGTAGATGAAAGTGTTTGGTAGATAGTATAGTTCTGGGCTGTTGGTAGATAGTTTAGTTCTGAGCTGTTCTACACTTTAGGTATCGCTTTCCTTAGCGATATTGAGAGGGAGGTCGGGTAGATTACAGGACAGTACCTGAACAAATAAAAAGAAAAACATTCAGCTTGCTTTTAGAGTTATTAATTGCAAAGCTATAAAGTAGAGTTAGGGTACAGGTTTCAATGCAGTTTGTATGTAACAGAGCCTAGAGCAGGGATTGAACTCCTTTTAAACTTAATTGCAATCCAACAAGTATATAAAGATCTGTTAGTAAGCTGAGCCAACAGGTTAATGGAACAAACAGTTGTTTTGCGAGTTGACTCACTCTATCATTCAGGATAAATGCAACACATTTTAGACTTCATTATTGCCCTGAAAAGACCAGTCGCTAATAATTGAGCAGTTTGGTTACAAAGGACACTTCGCTATTTTTTGCTTAGTTATTCCTAATACTGAAACACATCAATGTCCTTAAACACAGCAGTCGCTGATAGTGTCCTCTTTCAATTTAACATAGTAATTCAAATATAACTGTTTAAAGTAGTCAAAACAAACAATTCACAGAGCCTTTACCTAGCAGGTGACGCTACTAGTGGGTACACGCTACCTCTGAGTGAGTAACTGCGTGAGAAGGTAGCGAGACGCTGAATACAGTTTGTGAGCTAAATTATTCTACAGTGTGGTCGTAGCTGTAAGAGCTACACTTAGATCACATTTATAACTGAACCATCTGTTAGAATTACACTTTAGGATGCGCTGTAATTTATAATTATAAATACATTGGTTTTATGTGATGTTACATACCCCTGAGATATGCCTACAAACTTAGATTGCAACACAGCAGTAAATGACTAAAAATGGCGGGCTCTTAGGGAGTTATGATACCTCGTGATTCTCATAGGCAGGGGTGGGGGTTAATCCCACTCCACACAGAGCAAGTCCAGGTAATACACTAGTAGATGTTTTTCCTTGCTACAGGGCTCTACAAGTGAAGCATAATAGTAGCTGCACTTTTGCTTATAGTTTGGGACTAGCTCTCTGTTTTACTCAGAATTCACACTAATTTTCCAAGTAAGTGAGGAGAAGATACTGTTGTTTATGCCTTACTGCTGTGTGTGAAACCCAGTTCAAGCTAGTTTAGGGATACTTTACAATGTAAAATACATTAGTAGCTTTCATTTTAGTAGGATATTGACCTTGTAGATGAAAGTGTTTGGTAGATAGTATAGTTCTGGGCTGTTGGTAGATAGTTTAGTTCTGAGCTGTTCTACACTTTAGGTATCGCTTTCTTCCTTAGCGCGATATTGAGAGGGAGGTCGGGGTAGAATACAGGACAGTACCTTGTAGATGAAAGTGTTTGGTAGATAGTATAGTTCTGGGCTGTTGGTAGATAGTTTAGTTCTGAGCTGTTCTACACTTTAGGTATCGCTTTCTTCCTTAGCGATATTGAGAGGGAGGTCGGGTAGATTACAGGACAGTACCTTGTAGATGAAAGTGTTTGGTAGATAGTATAGTTCTGGGCTGTTGGTAGATAGTTTAGTTCTGAGCTGTTCTACACTTTAGGTATCGCTTTCTTCCTTAGCGATATTGAGAGGGAGGTCGGGTAGATTACAGGACAGTACCTTGTAGATGAAAGTGTTTGGTAGATAGTATAGTTCTGGGCTGTTGGTAGATAGTTTAGTTCTGAGCTGTTCTACACTTTAGGTATCGCTTTCTTCCTTAGCGATATTGAGAGGGAGGTCGGGGTAGATTACAGGACAGTACCTTGTAGATGAAAGTGTTTGGTAGATAGTATAGTTCTGGGCTGTTGGTAGATAGTTTAGTTCTGAGCTGTTCTACACTTTAGGTATCGCTTTCTTCCTTAGCGATATTGAGAGGGAGGTTGGGGTAGATTACAGGACAGTACCTTGTAGATGAAAGTGTTTGGTAGATAGTATAGTTCTGGGCTGTTGGTAGATAGTTTAGTTCTGAGCTGTTCTACACTTTAGGTATCGCTTTCTTCCTTAGCGATATTGAGAGGGAGGTCGGGTAGATTACAGGACAGTACCTTGTAGATGAAAGTGTTTGGTAGATAGTATAGTTCTGGGCTGTTGGTAGATAGTTTAGTTCTGAGCTGTTCTACACTTTAGGTATCGCTTTCTTCCTTAGCGCGATATTGAGAGGGAGGTCAGGGTAGATTACAGGACAGTACCTTGTAGATGAAAGTGTTTGGTAGATAGTATAGTTCTGGGCTGTTGGTAGATAGTTTAGTTCTGAGCTGTTCTACACTTTAGGTATCGCTTTCTTCCTTAGCGATATTGAGAGGGAGGTCGGGTAGATTACAGGACAGTACCTTGTAGATGAAAGTGTTTGGTAGATAGTATAGTTCTGGGCTGTTGGTAGATAGTTTAGTTCTGGGCTGTTCTACACTTTAGGTATCGCTTTCTTCCTTAGCGCGATATTGAGAGGGAGGTCGGGGTAGATTACAGGACAGTACCTTGTAGATGAAAGTGTTTGGTAGATAGTATAGTTCTGGGCTGTTGGTAGATAGTTTAGTTCTGAGCTGTTCTACACTTTAGGTATCGCTTTCTTCCTTAGCGCGATATTGAGAGGGAGGTCGGGGTAGATTACAGGACAGTACCTTGTAGATGAAAGTGTTTGGTAGATAGTATAGTTCTGGGCTGTTGGTAGATAGTTTAGTTCTGAGCTGTTCTACACTTTAGGTATCGCTTTCTTCCTTAGCGCGATATTGAGAGGGAGGTCGGGGTAGATTACAGGACAGTACCTTAACATAAATAGAATTTTGCTGATAACATCCATATAACAGCAGGAAGCATTCAAAGCTTCTAAAAAAAAGCACCACCAGAGAAAAATGCAGCCAAGCGGTACATAATTTTTTGCAGGTTATATAGCGCTCATTCGAAGTGTTGCCCCGATAACGGAAAAGTACCAACCATGCTTTTTTAACACATCTATTATGAGAAGAGTTATATGAACGGCGGTTCTGGATCCAGATCCTAAAATAATTAATGGACAGTAGAAACAGGATCCTAGAGATAACTAACTATTCATATGTCATGTTGATATTCTAAAGATGTCCATCACAACATACACAGTTAAGGTAACACACAATCGGTTCCAAAATGTAAAACTAAGTAATAACAGTAGTATCCAAACTGACAAAAAATAAAACGTCCTTTCCCATATTTCGAATATAATGAGTATTCAGAAAGAATGTGATGGTTTAGCATGGAACATTAAAGTACTTATTTATTCATAAGTATACTACAGAGGCATAGTTGTGCACACAGAATCACGTCAAAAGGCGAATGAGTCTGATTGGTATTATTAAGATTCAAATTAAACTTAATAGCAAATATGTCTTACGTCCCTTATCTACAACTTGCAAGGAGAACGTAGAAAGTTGAAACAATGGAGATTTAATCATTTTATTCCGACTCCGAAAATGATCTGGCAATAATGGCAACCCAAAAAGAAATGACAAAACACTTATGTAATACTCTAAAAACAGACGTACATAACAGACCACTATCATTGCCCCACTAAAGCTAAAACGAGGGTAATATCTATTTTTTTTTTTTTTTTTTATAAAATACACATACATCCAAAGCAATTTCCTCATTATAAAAATTCCTTATTTCAACATGCCTTCTTAGGCCAGAATTACTCAGCATTTCATCCGATTCTTCCTCTGTCCCATCTAGTCAATTGTATTTTACCTTCCTGGGCTGATTATCCCTAGCTGACTGACCAGATTCTGTCAGAAAATTATTATAAATCATAAGCTGCCACATTTTTTGTTTGAACAGTCAATTCTTGCCCAACTTTTATTTATATATTTATTGCGGGAGCCTGTAGGTTCCACATGATTTATTTTTCGTGAGACAGGGAAGATGTATTTGAAACTTGCACTTCCAGTAGTTTAACAGCATTTAACAAACATATCCCACTTGTCTAGGTTATATCATAGGGGCCTTCATCTTCCTTCTAGAAGGATATTAACTTCTTTCTTTTTTTCTTTCCATGATTTTAACTTCACAGTATTCCCATCAGTGATATCCAGAAATCATCTTAGACAACATACATGAGGTATCAAAGGAGCTGTGTGTAATGCATCTTAGAAAATGTTCACTTTAATTAAAGATGTGCATTACCAGGGCATCATAAATAAAACAGTAGATGTCCAATCTCGCCTACATTCTTACCCGTGGGTTCGGAGCTGAACCTCGGCTCTGACTCGGCCATACTCTAGCTCGAAGTCTTTCAATTGACTGGGCTAAGAGGTATCCCATACAGCACTGCTCCCTTTCCCCAGATCTCGTTTGCCGCTCACAAATCTCAGAAGTGGTCTCGCTGTTGGCTGTTGCCAAGTATAACTTTTGTGTCTTAATTGACTAATATATTGCTCCAAAAGCTATTTTCATAGCTGTGTCTGCATGTGTGTTGTGGTTGTTGAGCAGTTTTGCACTCCTCCTGTTTCTTTTTATCTACTTTACTGGTATCCCGTCAGCTATCTCCCTACAGGCTAGGCCCGTTTCAGTTAGAGGACCTAGTCCTCCCTTGGTTGTCTGTTTCCCTTCTGTGTTTGTCTTGTGCTTAGGTACCTATCCCCTCTGGGTTAGGACCATTTAAGTTAGAGGACCTAGTCCTTCTTAGTGTTGTTTGTCTTTCAGGACCATTTTGAGTTAGAGGTCCTGGTGTGTTGTCTGTAGTTTTAGTTATTGTTTCCGCGCTTTTTGCTGGTCAGTCTGTGGTGTCATATTTAGTATCCTGCCTACTTCTAAAGATACTAAAGAACATAAGCCTTCGGGCTTCAAGAAGTGTAGTAAATGTGGGTACAAGATGTCTATTACTGATGGGCATTCGGTATGTGTTTATTGTTTGGGGGCTGTACACCTTCAGGAATCTTGTGCTTTTTGTCAAGTCTTCAGCCCTCGTGTTCTTCAAGAATGGAAGAACAAGCTGATACTGAAGGGTCTACTGAAACCCTCCTTTGAGGAAGATTTGGAGAGGTCTTCTAGCGCTAGGTCCTCTCCCGCCAAAACATCTAAAGGAAAGAAACATTCTCCAGCTCCGTCTGTACTATCAGAGCCTCCGGAAGTTACCAAATTTACTGTGGCATCCTCGGCTCCACTGTCTTCGGTGCCGAAGGATTTTTCTGAAGCTACATCGGCTTCCAGCTTTTCTAAGCCGGTGATGGAGATGCTAGCTCGGAGCTGGTCTCCAGTTTTTAGACCGGTCTCTCCTCCTCGCAGGTCTCCTTCTGAGAGGAGGTGTAGATCTCCCACCTTGTCCTCTAGGTCCTCCAGGAACACTCTCTGATGTAGATGTGGATAGAGTGGTGCTGAGACTGCTCCAATCACTGGTGCTGGCTAAATTGCTTTCGACTCCAGCCCAGTCTGCTCCAGAGCCAGTCACCCATCCATCGTCCCTCCGAGCAAATCCCAGCCTTCGGGGCCAGAGCGGTCAGCGCCGTATGATGCTTCTAGTCTGCTCCAATCTCAGCTCCAACCCCAGTGGTTCCATTCACTGGGTCCAAGACTCATGGTTCCTTGGTCAGACCCAAAGGGGAGGCCTCAGGACGCTCTTCGTCTCCCAGCCCTCCCACTCGGTGCTTCGGCTCGAGTGAGCCAGACTCTTGTTTCAGCTTCGGACCTTGTCCCCTCTGCTCCAAGACAGTCTATCTTCAGAGCCGGGTGGACCAGCTTTCGAGGTCATGCGGAGCGTGCTGGCCTGATCCTCAGCTGAATCATACAGTTCTGACACTCTTCTCCCTCCAGCCCCGGTAACGGTCTCTGATCACCCTCTATCTTTGGACAGCAGAGACCCAAGGCCTCAGGAGACACCCATGAGTGGTCCCCCATTTTCTGAGGGCTCACCAGAGTTTGTGCCTGAGGAGCCCTCCAGAAAAAGAACATGCAAGAGGAAGCACTTAGACTCCCAGGAAGAGTCTCTCACATCAGACACTGACCTCGAGGAATCAGAGGGGTCCCCCAAGTCGTCCTCTGAGGATATCTCCTTTTCTGAAATCCTAGAGATCTTGAAACAGAGAGGCGATTGGCCCTCAAAACCCCCCTCTGAAGAGGAGTCAGTGTTCCTGATGGCCTTTGGGGCTCAGCCTTCCACCTCTTGAGTCTCTCCACCCTTCGACGAACTCCTGGATCTGGTTTGTCGTAGGGTGTGGGAAATCCCTGACACTGTGGAACCAGTCCCCAGGAGACCCAACAAATTTCTGTCCACCCCTGCTGACAAAGACTTTCTTACAAAAGGCGTCCCAGTAGATGCCATGGTGGTGGCAGCTGCCACCAAGAAGGAACTGGTTGAGACTTTATCTACTGTCCATCCCCCTAACAAGGAGTCTAGGACCATGGACAGGTATGGGAAGCATATGTTTTCTTCAGTGGCATTTACTCTGCGGTCGCTGAATTACTTGTCTCATTTTACAAGGCTCCAAAGAGATCTCCTGAAAGAGCTTGGAGATGCTCTGCAAGGTAACATATCTGACACAGTGGCTCAGAAAGTCAATGCTCAGATGTCTACCTTAAATTCTATAGCTAACTCCTCCATGAGGCTGATCTCCTACGCAGCCGAAGGAGCGAGTAGGGCAACGAGTTCCGGAGTCTTTCTCAGGAGACACTCTTGGATGCGCCTTTATAATTTCGAGGAGGCCTTTAAGTCTACATTCACCGACGCCCCTTTTGATGGTTCCTCCTTGTTCGGAACCAAGGTGAAAGACACTAGGTGCAAGCAAGCGGGTAAAACTCTGTCTGCCGTGGGAGTTCATTTTTCCATGCCTTCTAGACCTTATCCCAAGAGCCAGAAGGGTGGGAAAATGTGGTTCAAGAAATCGCAGAGATTTTTCCCTGACGCACAAAGTGATTCCCCCTCCACAGGCAGGGGAGGGGGTGGCAACTCAGGTAGACGTCACCCTAGAGGCAGAGGAGGCCCGCGTAACCAGGGAGACCGCGACTCCTTTTGTGGTCCTTCCTACCAGCGCTCCTGATGGGAGGCCCAACTGCGCTTCTCTGGAGCCAGTCAGGAGTCGCATCTCACTATACCCAGAAGCCTGGAAGCACATCACTCAGGACCAGTGAGTATTAAAAATTATTTCCGGAGAATATCACATTCCATCCCCCCCCACCCCCACCCGATCAAAAGAATCCCAGATGTTCTACCCAATCAAAGGGATTCTGCAGCTTCAGAATTCAAAAGCTGCTAGAAAAAGGAGCCATCCAGCATGTCCCCTCAGACCAGATCAGATTAGGGACTTACTCCAGATTGTTTTTGGTGCCGAAAAGAACAGGGGACCTGAGACCCATCTTGGATCTCAGCCGCTTGAACCTCCACATGAAGAAGTCCAAATTCCGAATGGTCACATTGCAATCTATTCTCGCATTGTTGGGAAGAGAAGTGTGGATGTGCCTCATCGACCTCAAAGATGCTTACTACCATATAAAAATGGACAGGACATCCAGAAGTCACCTCGGCTTCCGGCTGGGAGCCAGTCATTTTCAATTTCGAGCCCTGCCCTTTGGTCTCACCACAGCCCCCAGGGTGTTCACCAAATGTATGGCAGTGGTGACAGCTCACTTGAGACATCAGGGATTCCTAGTGTTTCCGTACCTGGACGACTGGCTCCTGTCCGCCACCACCAGGCATCTGCTACTACAGACCAGAGATGCTATGATCAATCTGTGTCAACAATTGGGTGTCAGTCTAAACTGGGAAAAGTCTGCCTTGTCAACCTCACAGCATGTCACCTTTATAGGCGCCGAGTTAGACACTGTGCACATGAGGGCGTTTTTACCTCAAGAAAGGATTCAAGGTTTGCAACAACAGGTAAACGCGTTGCTCCCTTTAAAGAAAGTGAAGGCAAAAACAGTTCTGAAATTGTTAGGGATGATGGCCTCAACAATTATGCTGGTCCCTCTTGCGAGGCTACACATGAGGCTCCTTCAGTGGATGCTCTTCGCCCAGTGGTCTCTACAAAATATGCCGCTTTCTCATCTCATAATGATCACAGACAGGTGCAAACAGGATCTACGCTGGTGGCTTCACACCAGCAACCTCGATGCGGGGTAACCCTTTGTTCCATCCCCTCCTGTTGCCACATTGACCACGGATGCCTCCCAGATGGGGTGGGGGGGTATTATCTCAGCAGGACAGTCCAAGGCATGTGGTAAGAACACAAGATACATCTGCATATCAATATCTTGGAGATGAGAGCAGTGCTACTAGCGTTGCAAGCACTTAAGAGCTTTCTTCCTCTCGGGACTATTGCGATCCACTCAGTCAATATGTCGGTGGTATGGTATCTGAACAAACAAGGTGGAACCAGATCTTATCCCCTTTGTGGCGAGGCCATGCGAGTGTGGCAGTGGGCAGTGTCTTCCCAACATTTTCTTGTAGCAATACACATTCCGGGGAAGTCCAACGTGATCGCCGACAGGTTGAGCAGAGCTATTCTTATGCCTCACGAGTGGTCCCTGAACAGTCAAGTTGTGGAGCATATTTTCTGCAGATGTGTTCAGCCTTGCTGCGACCTATTTGCCAGTCACCTCAGTACCAAGTGCAGCAGCTACTTCACCCTTATTCCCTCTCAGAGGGAGTCACCCAGGGACGCTGTGGTGCACGATTGGCCCCCCGGTCTACTGTATGCCTTCCCACCTGTTTCTGCTGACAAAGGTTATTCAGAAAGTGCAATCCTTGGGAAGCAAAATGATTCTGATTGCTCCACACTGGCCTCGTCAAATTTAGTTCCCCTGTCTCCATCCCTGTCTTATGGACGCACCCTGGATTCTGGACCCACAGCCAGACCTACTGACTCATATGTCAGGGCAGTTCTATCCCTCTCTTCAAGCCCTCCGGTTGACAGCTTGGCTACTCCACTTCCATCACTGATCAGGTTTCATCGTTTTTCTCAGGAAGTGGTTCATATTCTATCTTCTTCCCATAAGCCTTCGATCAGGAAGATTTATTCCAGTAAATGGAAAAGATTCTCCATATGGGCTCATGCAAGGCAAATTGATCCTTATACAGCCCCGATCTCTTCAGTTCTGGAATTTCTTTCCATGCTTTTCAATCAAGGTTCAGCAGCTGCTACCAAAAAGGTCCAGTTGGCGGCTATTTCCACTTTTCACGTTGCCAATGAACCCAGTTTAATGGCACATAGACTTTGTAAGGCATTTTTGAAGGGCACTGTGCTGCTTCGCCCTCCAGTCTTTTAACCGGTTATGCCTTGGGATCTAAATTTTGTGCTACAATGCCTCACCACTTCTCCCTTTGAGCCTGCAGCTACTTGTGACATGAAATATTTGACTTGGAAAACTATCTTCTTGGTAGCCATCACTTCAGCCAGACGTGTCTCAGAGCTCCAAGCCTTGTCAATAAGACCGCCTTACTTGATTTTTCACAGGGACAGGGTTTCCCTCAGACCAAACCATTCCTTTATGCCAAAAATGGCTTTAGTTAGTAATCTCAACCAATCCATTGAACTGCCCGTATTTTTTCCAGAGTTCTCTAATTGGGCAGAATTCAAATTTCACCAGTTGGATGTTCACAGGCAGTTGCACTTTTATTTACATAGAACGAAGGATCTTAGAAAATCAGACCAGCTGTTTGTCTCATTTTCAGAAAACAAAATTGGGTCTCCTGTTCCCAAAGTGACTTTGGCTAGACTAGAGTCTATGGATCTTTAGTTGTATTTCCTTCATTTATGCCTCAGGTGGTAAGGATTTACCATTTAGAGTGAAGGCTCATTCTTACCCGGTCGATGTCTACCTCTACAGCATTTCAGGCCAGGATGTCTATGGATGATATTTGTGCTGCAGCTACATGGGCATCTCCTTACACCTTTATTACTCACTACAAATTGGATTTGCTATCCAGAGGCAGATTTTCCTTTGGTTCCACAGTGCTCAGGAGTATTTTCCACTGAACCTCCCAGGGTTCAAGTGCTGAGGACGCTGTCCCACGGGTAAGAATGTAGGCGAGATTGGACTACATAACATCAAGAAGTTATGTGCTTACCATAAATTTTGATGTATGTAGTCCATCTCGCCTCACATACTTACTAACCCCCCTCCATCCCCCATCCTGGAGGACCTAAAGGTTAGTTCTGGTTTCAGTACTCCTTTTATTATTGGAATGTTTTTTCCTTCGTTTGTGTCATGTGGATGAAGTCGGAGCCGAGGTTCGGCTCCAAACTCACGGGAAAGAATATGAGGTGAGATGGACTACATACATCAAACGTTATGGTGAGTACATAACTTCTTGTTTCCTAATTTTGGGTCCATCATTTAGAAGTTCTGTCCTAGTCTAGGAGGTCTAGGATAAAGTGAACAGTCTGCCTTTGATTCCCCTATAAAATGTAAGTAATAATGTCCCTTTGAAGTGTTACCTTCTGAAAATATCATGCCAAAAGCCCCTTCTCTTTCTCCCTCAGCTATTACTGCAGCTCACTGTTGCATCATAAACATCTGTCACTTTGCTAAAACGTAACCAGTCTTCCTCTTTCAAGTCACTTAGTTCTCGCTCTCTTTCTTTTTTCAAAAAGAAACATCTTTATTATATTATACTTATGACATAGGCAATTGTATGTTTATGTAAATGAAAACAAACCATATTGACATAAATTTAGTTGCAAACATTATACATCACTTATAATTTATCCAGTCACTGTCCGCTAAACATTACATAGCTCATTCAAATCCTACCTTCTTTTAAACATAATTTGCCATCTGCATGTATTCTATGTCTCTCTCTCTCTCTCTCTGTATGAATCATTTTAGCTGCCTCTGGCAGCTAGTAGCCTCCTCTTAAGACTGTTTCTCGCACATTATTTTGTCTGTTTTCTCCTAGTGCTCTGAATGAATGAAAGTTTTAGTGATTCTTTGAAATAAATTGCCTGATGTAGTATCAACAAATCATGCTTTGGTTTGCAAATGTAGTCTGAAGAACATTTAGTGAACCTGCCATCTTCCTCAGCAGATAATTATCTTTACCCATATTGTGATTCCTCTTCCTGTCTCATGAGTGCATCTATCAAATATACTTAATTTGTTTCCCAATCAGCCAAAAAGTGAGGTTCATACCAGTGAGTAAACGCAATACATAAAACTAATATATATGTATCTAAATCTGGCATTTGAAACTGTGCTTCCTATTTTACCTTTCTTACAATTTTATATGTAGCCCAAGGGCTACATGAAGCCAGCAGAAAGAAACAGTTACTGTTGTTGTAAGGTGCACCATGTAGGTCATTAGTGGATCTGGGATCTTTTTTACTAATGATACCTTACTATTGTTCAATTTTGATCAAATAAATGCAAGTGCTTTGTAATTTCCTTTATTTAATACCCATTTGTTAACTAAGTAGGCACTGTGGACACAGTCCCTTTTCAGGGGTGACCTGAGAGCAGTGTGTCTGGGTAAGCGACTTGGTCACATAGTAGGCAAATGAGGGCTGAGGGAATCAAAACCTGTACCACAGGAACTAGCTTGCAATCTTAACCCCTGTGCCATCTGCCATTGTTTGATCAAATAAATACAAGTGCTTCGTCCAGTGCTCTAAATGAGATATCACTGTGCTCTTAGCAGTTGATCTCTGTCCTAAGAATTATTTATCCCAATTTCTGAGTTGTGTGTCTTCTGTTGAAGAGGAAGTAATGTACTAACCTCCAATCAACTACTGTGTTTACAGGGTTAACTCTAACATTAGCCACATTCTCAAATTCAGAAAAGATTTTTACTAGATTCTGTAGCCAGGGTTAGGACTAATGATGGTAATATAGTTTGCATGTAATATTGTCTACATGTTAAGTTTACAACTGCTAAAACTGTATTGTTGTGTGCCTTAGTTACCCCCTAGTGGCAGATGGCATCTACAGCAGGCTGAACTATCAGTGCAAATAATAGGGAGAAAGGCAGCTTTAATCTATGACACACTTAAAACCAAAGTTAGGAGGTATCAGGACATCCATTTTGTCCAACCAACCAGCTGAGGTTTAATCAACATTAATAGTTTTGTTTATTTATTTATTTACCGGGAAAGTCCACTGGGCCAAAAAGTACCCATTTTCAGTGGTCTCTTAACATACAAGGCCATGTCAAACCCAGAGCTGTTGGACATGCTACACTTAAAGAAATCTAGGTAGGGGTCCATGGAAGTAAATAGTGTGGGAAGAAATAGCCAGGGAATTGTTATGGTTAGGCTTGTATAGGCCCTAGGGCTGATAGCCTAGTACCAACCTATGAATCCATGAACATAAATCTGTCAGGAGACGGTACATGTTATCATGGTACAGAATTAGATTGCTACCAAGAAAGATGGAGGTTTTTAAAGGTAATAGATGAAGAAGGTAGGAAAGATGGGGCTAGTAGTAGGAGAGAAATAGGTTATAGGTGGTGAGGAGTTAGATCATGAACATAGCCATTGGGAGGAAAGATGTTGTTAAAGTCTAATAGGAACAAAAAAAAAAAAACAAAAGGACCACGTACAGGTACCCTCAGACCAGTGATTTCAGAGGCCTTTTAAGCATCCAGGCCCAGTACCAATAAAAACATGTGTTCTGCTCCTTTGCTTATTCCACCATTCCCAGAACTACTTATCAAAAGGTTTGTTTATCTGTCATGAATGAAAGCAACTTCCCAACACACACACATACCCCCTTATTTTTGGTAACACCAAGATGACTGCTCCTCAGAGAAAGAATAGCATCAAGTTCTCAGAATCTAGGGCCCTGCACTCATAGTTGTTATAAAGTAAACAGATGTGTGAGGGGGTGAAGACCCATCATATGAAGAGGTGCAGGGGGCTTGTCTTCTATCAAAAACATAAATGTCTTATCTTATTATATTTTTTATTAAAAATAATTTTGGAAGGGGTTCCGCTATAGGCATGTTAAAATACTAACATTCTGTATCAGTGTTAAAACTCAAATTTACTTACAGACACCTAGCAATGAAAAAAGTAAATCTGTAATTGTACCTTAATGGATGTCATGCCAGACTCAGATATTTTCTTTTTTGTACTTAATTTTAGATATTTATTTACTGGTGCAAATAGTTTGATTACTTCTACCCTTTTAATAGAATGACATGGTCTCAATTATGCTGTAATTAAAATGAATAGTTATAAAAGAAAGGTGAAGTGACAGTAATGCCTTTTTCATTGGTCTTACTTGTTGAATGTCAAGTATTAGGTAGAACTAGTTACACATTTTAATAGTACTTAAATTAATTGTGAAGTTAATATTATGGTCTATAATGACTGTTGAAGACTTTGCAAAGATTAGAAGAGATAATATAAGAAAAGTTTATCACTTTATCAGGTTATTATACTGCATTCTAGCCTATATGTTTCTAGGAAGCTACTTCAACAAATGGTTAGAGACCCTGCCTATATACAGTACTGAGTGGTTATGCAGTAGTAGTAGGATCTCTGGATTTGTGCAGGTGAGTACATATTGCAGAGTTTCTGAAAACTTGGTGTTATAATTATAGAGCATACGTGATATAGGTTGCACTATACTTCTGCAGCGAGGTAATTTCCACGTGACCATTTTATGATAAAAAGCAGTATACTTTTTCCCATATTTTTGGTACACTGCTTTCTTACTTTCTGCTAAGTTGCCATTACGCAGGGATATACTGATGCTGCTTGGTATGCTTCATGCATTCCTACCCCCCCTCGGCACACTTATTTATACATGTGTGTATGCACCCAAATGACCTTGTGAATACTTGCACTGAAATTAAACAGAAGGTAAAAAGTAACCTTTCAAAATTCCCTGATAAGATTGATGATTTTCAGTGTTATGATTCTGCATTTTCAGTACTGTTTTTTGTACAGCTTGGCAGATTTTTTTTTTAAATCTGCCCAGAATTTTGTATTTCTTCACTTGAGACACACACAAGAAAGTAATGTAGTGAAATACCTCTCAACTGCCAAGATGTTTTGTAGAATGTCCAGATGTTTGTTTCATATTTTTGGTCTCTTCCTCATAAAATGTGTTTTTCTGTCAAATCACTGAGGAATGACGTCACTAAATAATAACATACATTTGAATTTCAGACTTCATATTTTTCAGAAAATCCATGCTAACACAAATCCTGTTATTCAAGCAACTTTCTAAGTTCATAAGGGTTATTCTTAAAATATGTCCCTATTATGGGGGCCTTTGTCCCCTTATTCTTTTAGGCTTTGTCCAGATATTTGGGCCGGCCGAGGGATACTCAGCGGGGATAACCCAAAAGTGATGGCTGCAGCAGTGAATACACTCAAACAGCTACATTTATGGTAAGTGTACACAGCTGTACTTTCTGCAGGAAGTGGCAAGAAAAAAAAAAAAGACTGTTTATGAACTATTTTCATAGGTAGGTATTAGGCTATTGGCCCGAGGGTCAAAGTAAGCCTAGCCAACAGTGTCTTGGCTTTCGCCATCCATGTGTTAAATTCCTGCCCGTCTATTGAGCAGAGCCCCAGACATGATCCCAGGGGTGAATTTCCTATCACCCATCCACTTATCAAATTTTTCTTAGAGTGCTAATCATGAGCTCTGCTTGATGTAGATGGGAATTTTGTTCCAGAGCATGGGAAGTCTCTGGGACAAGAATCTATCCCTCCAGCATGTCCTATTTATTGTTGTGGTGAGGTTTAGGTCCCTAGAGCATGTAGCTCGGGAGATTGCGATTTCTTTAAGTAGAGCATGTCCATAAATTCCGGGTTTGACATAGCTTTGTATGTCAGACAGAGGTCTCCTCGAAGTAAGTGGTATAGAGTTTGAGTTTCTTGAGTCGGTCAGCATAGGGCAACTGTTTGAGGCCAGCAATCCTCTTGGTGAGGTACTTTTGCAGCCTCTCCAGTTGCTGTAGGTGTCTTGTGAGGTACATCCCAAACTGGGCATTGTACTCAATGAGGGGTCTGATAAGTGATGAGTAGAGGGGGACAATGACTTCCTTTTTTCTAGATGTGAACCCCTTTGTGATTAGGTGGGCCACATAGAAAGATTTTTCTGATCACTGTGGCAGTGTGATTATTAAAGGAGAGGTTACTATCCATTTGGGTCCCAAGGTCTCTTGTCACACTTTTTGTGTTGAGTGAACTTCCCCCTGTTTGGTAATTCATGGGTACCGTGTTTTTACCAAAGGGGATGACAATGCACTTTTTGGCATTTAGCTTGAGGCCATGTTTTTTGCACCAGGTGTCTGCCTCGGTGAGGTCCTTTTGCAGGATGTCAACGTCAGCAGGGGTATCAATTATGGCACCCAGTTTGCAGTCATCTGCAAACTTGGTTAGCCACAGACCCTCAGTGTTCGCTTGCACTTCGGAGAAGTATATACCGAACAGGAGAGGACCCAAGACTGAACCCTGGGGCACTCCACTTGTCACTGGTTTGGAGTTGGATCTGGAGTCTGCAACTCTCACCGTGTGGGTTCTGTCTGTGAGCCAGTTGGCCACCCATCTCGAGACGTAAGGGTTTATGTTAAGGTTGATGAGTTTATCTATGATCCCTGAATGGGGGATAGCGTCAAAGGCTTTAGCGAGGTCCAGGTAGGCTGTGTGGACCACCTTGCCCTCGTATATGGCCTTGGTAACTGTTTCAAAGTGTGTTAACTGGTGGGAGTATAATTCCTACTTTGCCATTAGTGTTTAGAAGGATAATAAGAGCACTGAAGATGTAGCTGCAAGCAAACATTTTTTTTTTCATAGTAGTGTGTGTATAATTTCTTGAAGTCAACTGCATGCTGTACTGTAAATTTAAAATGATGTCTGAAGAAAGTTTAATATTCATTTAAACGAAAGCGCTAACATTTTAATATAGTTTTATTTTTGGAATAAAACTTGTGATCATTTTATATTTCTAAGTGGTGGTTCGTCTTTGTGGATTTAGCCGACACGTTGCCTGTTTTTTTTGTTTTTGCATGCTGTACTGTAAAGCAGTTCTCACAACATGCAGAGGTATTTTAAATGTGAAGTCAGAGGGAGTTTTATCAGTGACCATTGTTAATGCCATTGATGGTAAAGTAGGAATGTACTTTTTTTTTCTTTAGACTGTAATATGTGTGAGGTTTATATTGTCACAAGGTAAAGGCTAGATATAAGCAGTATGACGTTGATCTTGGGCTGCTATGGGAAGAGGTTGAAGTGAACTGAAAATATCTGTGTATTAAATCATGGGGGTTCACTTGGTGCTATGCATACTTGTGGAAATAAATATTAAAATCATGTAAAAATATAGTTCCATTGTTTTGGAAATGAGCTGCATCATGCCACTTTGAAAACAGCTGATGTGAAGTTGTTCAATCTCGCCTTCATTCTTACTGATGGGTTCGCAGCAGATCAAATTGCAAAACTCGAGGTCTCTAACTACTCAAAGCCGAAACCCTATCCCACAATGCACCTCTACCTTCCCCAGATCTAGTTTGCCACTGCAACAGATTGTGCGTTTTCTACAGCTCAGGCCATTTTTGAGAGATAAGTGTCTTATTTCTTGGACCGTTGCTATTTTTTCCTCGTTGGTTATATTTCAAAGTATCAGCAAGGATAGGCTATCCTTTCTTGTGTTTTTTCTACTAAACAGTTTAAGAATACAAGAACTTGGTGTTCTTCTTTTTTTGGGCATTTGGCCCTGTTGTTTTCCTTAGGTTTCTACAGCCGGTTAGGCTTAATTTGTCCCTATCCCTTATAGCCGAGTTAGGCTCTTTGCAGTTGTTTAACTGTAGCCAATTAGGCTTATTTCTTTTTTTTTGCAGCTACAGCCGAGTTAGGCTTTTCTTATTCATATTTGTAGCCGGTTAGGTTTATTTTGTTTTTTGCTGCTAACCTTCAAAAGTTGTTAGTGTTTCTATTGGATTGCTGTTGGGTTTGTTTACTGTGTTATCTACAATGTCTGAAAAGGCCAAGTCAGGGTTTAAAAAGTGCCCTAAATGTAGTAAAAAAAATATCTATTACAGATGGCGACACCACTTGCGTTTACTGTTTGGGAGAGGTTCATCTCCAAGAGGTTTGTTCCATTTGCCATGGTTTCAGTGCTAGGGTTGTGGCAGAAAGGAAAAGAAAGTTGGTAGAATGTGGTTTGATTAAGTCTGCATTCCAGTCAGACTTGGATACTGCTCTGGAAAAACCAAAACCTTCATCTTCGGCTTCTTCTTATGCGAGTTCAGATCTGAAGGGCTCTTCGGTTTCAAAGGCTTCCAAGAAGGTTCCTGTATCATCTCCACTGTCATTGGTAGGAGCCGGTCTCCAGTCTTGGAACCGGTATCTTCTACCTTGAGATCTCTGATTCTGGGCTCACCGGCTACTTCTGTAGCTTCCTCTCGGGCTTTCAGACTTTCAGATTTGGATGTGGATCGTGTGGTGCAGAGACGGTTACAGAATCCTGCGCTAGCTAAAATTCTACCGGCTTCGACTCAGGCAGCTTCGGAACTGACAAAGTCATCTCCTGTAATTTCTGCTCCTCCTCCAACTCGAATCGAGACATCGGAGCCGGAGGAGGCTGTTCAGTCGTTTGTGGAACTGTTGGTTCCGACACTCACTTCGGACCTGTCGGCACCGACAACCCTGATGTCCTGTGCCCCGGCGGCAGACTCTGGGAGCTGACACTCTCCTGTCTGCTCCGGGGAGGGGAGTTGAACCGATAAGTCGGTTCTGTTCCACTTGAGGCCTTGGCATGGATGAGCTCGGCTCCCACCTCTGGCATGGAGCCAGCAGTTTTGGTGCTGGAGGCGTCATCGGAGTCTTCGGGCTCGTGTGCTTCCTTGCATCAGAGCCATGGTGCCTTCGATGCCATGAGGAGGGTTTTGTCCCCCAGGACAGCCACAACCTCTGAAATGGCCACCTCATCCCGGAAAGTGCCGGAATCTTCTCCGTCACAGCAGACCCACCATAAGTGTAGGGACTTGGAGCCTCAGAAAGCCCCATTGGGGGAACCCTGCTCTTCCGAGACCTCCCCAGAATTTCCCACTGAGGAGGTTCCCCGGAAGAGGTTATGTAAGAAGAGACATTTAGATTCCCCTCAGGAATCCATCACATCTGACACTGATTTGGAGGAATCGGAAGGGTCCCCAAAGTCCCCCTCTGAGGATATCTCCTTTGCAGATATCCTAGAGATCCTTAAGCAGAGGGGTGACTGGCAGCCCCTTAACCCTACCGAGGACAAATCGGTGCTCCTGAAGGCTTTTGGGTCTTGACCCTCCACCTCTTGGTTTTCTCCGCCCTTCGATGAGTTGATGGATCTTCTATCTCTAAGGGCGTGGGAGTCACCAGATACTATGGAGCCTGTTCCTAGGAGGCCCATCAAATACATTTCAGCACCTCATGACAAATCCTTCTTATCCAAACCTATACCTGTTGATGCCTTGGTGGTTGCTGCAGCCACGAAGAAAGAGATGTCAGAGACCTCTACGTCTGTCCATCCTCCTAATAGGGACTCTAGGATCATAGACAGATATGGCAATGTTCAGTTCTACAACCTTTGCTCTTTGGTCCTTGAACTATCTAACCAATTTCACAAGGCTTCAGAGAAATCTCCTAAAAGAGCTAGGAGATACTCTCCAGGGTGCAGTAGCCAATTCAGTGGTGAACAAGGTGACGTCTCAGCTTGCTACCCTCAATTCTATCATTAACTCTTCCATGCGTCTCGTATCTTATGCAGCTGATGGAACGAGTAGGGCAGCGGGTACAGGAATTGCCCTGCAGAGGCATTCCTGGATGAGCTTATGTTCCTTTGCGGAACCTTTCAAGTTGTCATTTGTGAATGTTCCTTTTGCTGTTTTTTCCTTGCTCGGACCAAAAGTTAGAGACCCTCAACAGATGTGAGCAAGACGGAAAGACTCAATCTGCCGTAGGAGTCCATTTTTCCATCCCTACTAGACTTTACCCTAAAGGTCAACAGGGAGGAAAAATGTGGTTCCGCAAAGCCCAAGGAGCCTTTCCGAACTCACGAGGTGAAGCATCCTCCAGGGATAGAGAAGGGGGGCAATGGTAGAAGACAACGCCCACATGGCAGAGGGGGTCTGCAGAACCAGGGTGACAGGGATCAGTTTTTTGAAAAGCCGTACCAGCGCTCCTGAAAGGAGGCCCAGCTGTCCTGCTGTGGAGGCAGTCTGGGGATGTTTGTCTTTGTACCTAGGCACCTGGCTAAAAATGTCAGAAGATAGATGGGTACAAAACATCATATACAGAGGCTATTTCATCCCCAACTCAGACCAACAAAAGGAATCCCGGACATTCCACCCAGTCTACGGGATGTTGGAACAGTGGAGGTTCAAAAACTATTAGAAAAAGAATCATCCACCCAGTTCTGGCAGACCAGCAAGGATCCAGAACTTACTTAAGATTCTTTTTGGTGTCAAAGAAAACAGGGGACTGGAGACCAATTTTAGATCTTAGCAGACTCAAAAATAAGTAGAAAAGACAAAGTTCCGGATGGTCACACTTCAGTCTGTTCTCCCGTTCCTAGGGAAAAACAATTGGATGTGCTCAGTAGATCTTCAGGATGCGTACTACCATATCAAAATGGCCAGGCCATCCAGGGATCACCTGCACTTCAGGCTGGGAGCCAGTCACTTCCAGTTTCAGGCCCTGCTCTTCGGTCTCACTACAGCCCTCAGAATGTTCACTAAATGTATGATAGTGGTCATGGCTCACTTGAGACATCAAGGAATCCGGGTGTTTCCATATTTGGATGACTGGCTCCTCACTGCACCCACCAGGCATCAGCTTATTTGGGCAAGGGACACTGCCTTAGATCTATGTTTCCAGCTGGACATTACGATAAATTCAGAAAAGTCTGCTTTATTGCCATTGCAGCATACAGTGTTTATAGGAGCAGACTTAGACACAGTCAACATGTCTTTAAAGCTTCCTTCAGAAAGAGTGCTTACCCTACGACAACAGATTGGGGATCTCCTTTCAAAAGAAAAAGCACCAGCATCGCAGATGCTCAAGTTGCTGGGCACCAAGGCAGCAGCTATCATTGCAATACCTCTGGCGAGATCTCACATGCACATTCTTCAGTGGCTGCTATTCACACAGTGGATAGTTCAGGACTTACCGATGTATCACCCAGTTCTGATAACCAGCTCTTGCAAGGAAGATCTTCGGTGGTGGCTAACGTCCGAGTCGGTGACCATGGGACGTCCCTTTGTCTTTCCGGTTCCATTTGCATCAGTGACCACGGACACCTCCCTGATCAGGTGGGAGGCATTATCAGGGACAGACAGCCCAAGGTACATGGCAGGTTCACAAGGCTCATTTGCACATCAGTGTCCAAGAGATGAGAGTGGCTCTCTTAGCATTGCAGTCCTTTAAAGACTTTCTTCCTCTGGGCATGATTGCATTCCAGTCAGACAACATGTCCGTAGTCTGGTATATAAACAAACAGGGTGGAACCAGATCTTATCCTCTATGTCGAGAGGCTCTAAGAGTGTGGAAATGGGCAGAGTCCACCCAGTGCTTTCTGATAGCAACGCACATCCCGGGGAAATCCAACGTGATAGTGGACAAACTCAGCAGGGCAATTCTGTTGCCTCACGAGTTGTCCCTCAAGAACAAAGTAGCGGAAATGATTTTCCGCAGATGGGGCCAGCCTTGCTGCGACCTCTTTGCGACTCCCACAAACACCAAATGCAGCAACTACTTTGCCCTGTTCCCTCAACGGGACAGTCCCCGAGGGACACGGTCGTACACAATTTGCCTCTGGGACTCCTTTATGCCTTCCAAAGTTTTGAAGAAAGCCAGTTTTCTGGACAGGACACATCTTAATAGCCCCATATTGGACTCGTCAAATCTGGTTCCTCTTTCTGAAGCCTCACCTAGTAGAAGAACATTGGATCCTGGACCCAGTGCCGCATCTTCTGACTCGCTCGTCAGGAGCTCTTCACCCTTCACTTCAGTCCATTAAACTGACAGCTTGGCTGCTTTAATTCCAGGAATAGCCAGGTTCCTAAATTTATCAGAGGGAGCTCAACATATTCTTTTGTCCTCACATAAGGCTTCAACCAGGAAACTGTATCTCAGTAAGTGGAAAAGGTTTTCCATCTGGGCTCAGCAGAATAACATTGACCCCTTTCTAGCCTCCATATCTGATATCTTAGAGTTTCTGACCAAACTGTTCAACGAAGGAGCTGCAGCAGCAACCATTCGGGTCCAACTGGCTGCTATATCTAATTTCCATATAGGTGAATCTGAAAATGGTATTATGTCCCACAAGTTGGTGAAGGCCTTTTTGAAGGGTACGATGCACCTAAAACCACCGATTAGATCACCTACCGCTCTATGGAATTTGAGTCTAGTCTTATCCAAGATTATTCTCCCGCCCTTTGAACCTGCTTCTTGTGTGCTAAATTTCTTTCTTGGAAGACCATTTTCTTGGTGGCCATTAGATCAGCACACAGAATTTCGGAGTTGCAAGCCCTTTTAGTTAAGCACCTGTACTTGATATTCCACAAGGGGGTCTATATTACATTCTCGAAAGCCGACAATGTCGGATCTGACATTGTCGACACGAGAATAGCGAAACTGCAGATCAAAGAACAAGTAAATGGAAATCTCCATAAGGGGAGATTTCTTTTTACTTCGATGTAGTACAGTCTCGGAGTTGGTATATTTAAGTAGCCGGGGGGGTGCAGGGGGGGGGTTGCCCCCCCCCCGCCTACACCATTTAGTTTTTTTTGTTGTTTTTATTTTTTTTTCTGAACGTTCGATGTTTTAACAGTTCGATCACTAAAGGGTGACCTTTAGTGATTCGAACTGTTAAATATTCAGTGCTCTAATATAGACCCCCACAAGGATAGGGTTTCTCTCAGGATGAACCCTTCATTCTTACCCAAAATTGGTTCTGAATTCACCCTTAATCAGGCAGTTGAATTACCTGATGTTAAGTTGTCAATCTCGCCTTCATTCTTGCTGGATGGGTTCGGAGCCGATCCTCTGCTCCGACTCGGCACTTGCTAAGCTCGAGAGCTAATTTTACCAGCTCGAGGCAACCCTTTATCCCATGATGCAAGGCGGAGACTACCCAGATCTCGTTTGCCACTTCGCTAACGAGGTGCCTTCTTTTACCAGCTCTAGGTAAGTGAACAGTTTTTGAGACTTTTCGTTTACCCTCCTTTAAATTTATAAATATATTTGTGTTTTGTTAACCTAACGACTTACTTTAGCCCTATTCCCGTCAGTGTTCCCTTTTTTCGAGTAATTTATTCCCTTTTCCCTAGTTAGGCCTTAGGCCTTCCCCTCCATAAATTTTTTCCTGTCAGGGATTGTTTGTGTATGACTGTGTGTTATCCCTGTTTATTTTAAATTGTTGGACTGAGTGTTTTTGTGTGTGTGTGTTACTATTGTGTTTCCTCGACACAGTCATGTCGAAGGACACTAAGGTCTCAGGCTTCAAGAAGTGTGACTCGTGCTGTCAGAAGATGTCTCTGACAGACGGTCACACTTCTTGTGTTTATTGCCTGGGACCTTCGCACCTGCAGGACTCTTGTGCTATCTTTCATGCTTTCAGCCCAAGAGTCCTGCAGGAGTGAAAAAATAAGCTGATATTAAGGGGCTTATTAAAGCCCGAGAGCTCCCCGACTAAGTCGGCGCCGGGGAAGCCCTCGAAACCTGTTAAGCCTTCGGCTCAGACTTCCAAGCCGTCGGCTTCTGTTTCATCCTCACCAGGTTCGAGATCGGCTCCAGCCGGAGCCGATCCTTCCACCTTACCAGTCTAAGTATCGGCTCCATCCAGCGCCGATACTGTCAAATCCAGACACTCAGTGTCTGCTCCGGCTGGAGCCGACGTATCTTCGGCTCCGTTGGCTCCATTGATCTCAAAAGAGAGATCTCGATCACCTTCAGTAGAATCTATACATTCGGCTCCGAGATCACCCTTGCTCTCGGAGTGGAGCCATCGGAGCCGTTCTTCTCGGTCATCCAGGCTGTCTGATCACGACCTCGAGAGAGTGGTGAGTAGACTATTAAAGTCTCAGGCATTGGCCCAAATACTCCATAGCCCATCTCAACAGACGGTAGCTATTTCACATCCACCAAACATTCCTCCTTCGACTCTCTTACAGAGCTTGGAGCCGGAGCTCCTCAGAACTGGCACCGTTGTGACTTCGGAGCCGATACCACCCCTTTCGGCTCCGTCGTCCTCGGCTCCGATTTCCTCCTTGAGACCTTCACTGGAGGGATCTGGGCATCTGGTCACTCTCGTCGGCTCTGAGGGGGCGAGTGGCATCGGACCCTTCTCCGACCCCGTTCTCTCTCTCGGAGCTTCGGTGTTGGTGAGCTCGGCCCCAACATCTGCCTTGGAGCCTTCCCTCTCGGTGAGGCCTGAGGTTCCTATCTCTTCGGAGTGGGAACTTTCTGGTCTCTCTGACGGGGGAGCCTTCGAGGTGATGAGGAGTGTACTAGCCCCTGGGCTTAGTCAACGGACAGTTCCATCAGCTCCTCCCACTACAGTGCCTGCTGACGTCTCTTCCCACAATCTTGATCCCGGACCCAGAGATCCAACGCCTCAGGTTTCCCCATTGGGAATATCTTCCTCTTCCGAGGCTTCTCCTGATCCGTCAGGGGAACCCCTGCGTAAGAGGACATGTAAGAAGAAACATCTAGACTCCCCTGAGTTTACTACATCAGATACTGACTTGGATGAGTCGGAGGGATCCCCAAGGTCCTCCTCTGAGGATGTCTCATTTTCAGACATCCTTGAAATCCTTAAGCAGAGGGGGAACTGGCCCTCCTTAATCCTTCAGAGGACAAGTCAGTATACCTGGAGGCGTTCGGATCTCGACCCTCCACCTCCTGGGTGTCTCCGCCTTTCAACCCTCTCATGGAGGTAGTGGCTCAGAAGGCGTGGATGGCTCCGGATTCGGTGGAACCTATCCCTAGGAGGCCTTCAGAATTTATTACGGCCCCACAAGATAGACAATATTTAACAAAGGGTGTCCCAGTTGATGCCATGGTGGTGGCTGCTGCCACCAAGAAGGAATTAGCTGATCCTTCAGTACCTGTCCATCCTCCTAACAAGGATTCTAGAACTATGGACAGGTACGGTAAGCGGATTTTTTCTTCAGGGACTTTTGCCATGAGATCGCTGAACTACTTATGCCACTTCACCTGCCTTCAAAGAGATGTTCTTAAAGAGTTGGGAGAAGTTTTACAGGATCCGTCAGCTGCTGGGTCTCAGGATAAGATTAGCTCACAGCTAGGAATCCTTAACTCCATTGCTAACTCCTCCATGCGGCTCATTTCTTATGCAGTTGATGGAGTGAGTAGGGCAGGCACAGGAGTGGCTTTAAGGCGTCAGTCCTGGATGCGGCTTTGTAATTTTGCAGACCCCTTCAAGGCATCCTTCACAAACTCCCCCTTTGATGGCTCGACCTTGTTCACACCTCAAGTGAAACACACTTTGACTAGATGCGAACAAGATGGCAAGACTCTTTCTGCCGTAGGAGTCCGTTTCTCCACCCCTTCTAGACCTTACCCCAAAGGACAGAAGGGAGGGAAAATGTGGTTCCGCAAATCTCAAGGAGTCACGCCTGATGCACGAAGTCAGTTTACCCCAGAGGCAGAGAGGGTAACAATAATAGATGCCGCCCTAGGGGCAGAGGTGGTCCGCAGAATCAGGGTAGCAGAGAGCCTCTTTCTGACAAACCCTTCCAGCATATGCTACAAGATGCCAATTATACAATTATAAAATAAATTAAAAAAATTAATTAAATAAAATTAACTATTAACAATCTAATTTTTAAACCAAAAAAAGGAGATTTTTAACATTGTTCATGATGTAAGCTGCTTTATTATACAACAATAAAATACGATTTATTATATATTATAACATATTTGTAATTGTTTGTAAAAAAACAAGCTGTAAGCCTTTTACTATCATCATTTGTATGTACAAAAAAAAATGCATGGCTATAGGGCTAGTTTCTTTTTTATTTTCAATGTCCCTAATATGTTCTAAAAGCCTCACCTTAAACCCTTCCAGCATCCCTGAGATGTTGCCCGATTGTCCGCCTTCGGAGGCAGTCGGGGGAAAATTATCGCTGTACCCAATAGCCGCCTGGCTTTCCCTTTCTAAAGACAAATGGGTACAGTCAATTATATCCGAGGGTTACAAAATTCCCTTTATTCAAACCCCAATTCAACAAAAGGGAACCCTTCCAGACGTTCCATCCGGTCTAAGGGAACTAGCAGTACTAGAAATATCAAAACTGCTAGTAAAAAGAGCCATCCAGCCAGTCCCAGCGGACCAAATAGGATCCAGAATCTACTCAAGGTTCTTTTTAGTTCCAAAAAAGACAGGGGACTGGAGACCAATATTAGATCTGAGCAAACTCAACAAGTTTGTAAAGAAATCAAGATTCCAGATGGTCACGCTTCAGTCCATTCTGCCCTTTCTGGGCAAGGACAATTGGATGTGCTCGATAGATCTTCAGGATGCGTACCATCACATAAAAATTCACAGACGCTCCAGAAGATTTCTCCACTTTTGGCTGGGGACCAGTCACTTCCAATTCAGAGCCCTGTGCTTTGGACTCACTACAGCCCCAAGAGTGTTCACCAAATGCATGGCAGTGGTTATGGCTCACCTGAGATGTCAAGGATTCCAGGTGTTTCCATATCTAGACGACTGGCTCCTCACTGCCACCACCAGGCATCAGCTTCTCCAAGCCAGAAATTACACCATTCACACTTGCAGAGGGCTAGGAATTTCTATAAATTTCGAAAAATCTGCCTTGTCGCCTTGTCAATCTATTACTTTTATAGGCGCAAGATTGGACACCGTACAACTTTCAGCAAAGTTAACAGACCAAAGGATCTTGGACATTCAAAGACACATCCAGGTGATTCTTCTCAGCAACAAAATTCAGGCCAGATTTGCTCTGAAGGTACTGGGTCTTATGGCGGCCGCCATAACACTTCTTCCCCTGGCCCGCTTTTACATGCGTCTTCTACAATGGATGCTATTCACCCAATGGTCTTTTCAACAACTTCCCATGCATCACGAGATCATAGTAACTCCAACTTGCAAAAGACATTTGACTTGGTGGATATCGTCCTCTCAAATCCATCAAGGCAGACCATTTGTTCCTCTTGCCCCGGTTGCCATGGTTACATCGGATGCCTCCCTGATCGGGTGGGGGGGGCATTATCAGGGCAGAATGGTCCATGGCACTTGGCAACCTTTCGAGTACCATCTGCACATAAATGTTCTGGAGATGAGAGCAGTGCTTTTAACGTTGCAAGCCCTCAGTGACGCTCTTCCCCTGGGAACTATTGCAGTCCAAACGGGCAATATGTCCGTAGTGTGGTATATAAACAAACAGGGTGGAACCAAGTCCTATCCACTGTGTCGAGAGGCTCTCAGACTTTGGCAATGGGCAATCTCCTCTCACCGGTTTCTGATAGCAACGCACATCCCCGGGAAATCCAACATCATAGCGGACAGATTGAGCAGAGCTATTCTCATGACTCACGAGTGGTCTCTCAAACAGTCAGTGACGGAAGAGATTTTTCAGAAGTGGGGCCTTCCTTGCTGTGACCTTTTCGCTACACCTCAAAATAGCAAATGCCCAGACTTCTTCTCTCTCTTCCCCCTTCCAGGCCATCCCCCCAGAGACGCTCTAATCCAAGATTGGCCCTGGGGACTTCTTTATGCCTTTTCCCCTTTTCCGCTGATACCTCAGCTAATTCAAAAAGCAACCGCCTTGAGAGCCAAGTTGATTCTCATTGCCCCTTATTGGCCTTGACAGATATGGTTTCCGTTCCTACATCATTACCTCTTGGTACAGCCATGGCATCTGGACCCGGTTCCAGATCTTCTGACCCACCAGTCGGGTCAACTGCACCAATCCATACCTTCTCTCAACCTCACTGCTTGGTTGCTCCACTTCCATCCTTAGCCAGGCTTCCTATGATTTCTAATCCTGTATGGGATATCATAGTAGCTTCCCTAAAATCTTCTACCAGAAAGATTTACACTAGTAAATGGCGACGTTTCTCTTTCTGGGCAAAAGCTAGGAACATAGACCCTATACTGCTCCAATTCATTCGGTATTGGACTTCCTAGCTGACATTTTTCATTCAGGATCCTCTTCTTCCACAGTGAAAGTTCAACTGGCAGCCATTTCAAATTTTCATATAGGCTTTTTGGACCACAACATTATGTCACATAAACTTTGCAAGGCATTCCTTCGAGGTATCTTTTTATTGAAACCTCCGATTAGAGACCCCCCACCACAGTGGGATCTAAATTTAATTTTAACATCCTTGATTCTTCCCCCGTTCGAACCTGCAGCTGCCTGTTCTTTGAAATTGCTTTCTTGGAAGACACTTTTTCTAGTTGCCATTACTTCTACCAGGAGAGTATCTGAGCTTCATGCTCTCTGTATTCGCCCTCCCTATGTAATATTCCACAAAGACAGGGTATCTCTAAGGACTAATCCGTCTTTCTTACCAAAGGTGGCATCGCAGATGAACCTAAATCTATCCATTGATCTTCCAGTATTTTTCCCGAATTATTGTGATAGAGCGGAACAAAAGTTACATTATCTCGATGTTCACCGCCAGCTCAGATATTATCTGGACAAGACTAATATTTTTAGGAAATCTGGTCAACTATTTCTATCCTATGCAGAGAACAGGAAAGGCCTTCCAGTTTCTAAGGTAACTTTATCTAGATGGCTGTCTTCTGTGATCACTTACATTTATCAGCTCAGAGGCAAAGAGTTGATTTCTAACCCAAAAGCCCATTCTACCAGAGCTCTAGCTACATCTACAGCTTTTCAAGCTAGACTTCCAATAGACACTATTTATGCAGCAGCCTCATGGGCCTCTCCTCATACCTTTGTTTCACATTACAAATTAGATTTGGCCTCCAGAGACAGAGCAAATTTTGGTTCCACCGTTCTCAAGAGTCTGTTCCATTGAGCCACCCAGGATAGAGGTGCTAGGGACACGGTCCCATCCAGCAAGAATGAAGGCGAGACTGACAACTTAACATTTAGAAGTTATGTACCTACCATAATGTTCCATGTTAGTCGTCTTCTCTCGCCTTCTTTCTTGAGTCCCGCCCTCCATCCCCTAGCCTGGTCAGACCGGGAAGATTATGCATCTTCTATTAAGAGGTTATTACCTTTTTCTAGCTGTTCAACTGCTAGTCACTAGACTACGTTGATCCTTTCTAGAGGGTTATGATGTTATTTAGTATTGTTATTTTTCTTCCTCCTCTTCAGTTGGAAGAAAATATTGCTATTTCTTTAGCTACCAAATGAGATCTGGGTAGTCTCCGCCTGCATCATGGGATATAGGGTTGCCTCGAGCTGGTAAAATTAGCTCTTGAGCTTAGCAAGTGCCGAGTCGGAGCCGAGGATCAGCTCCGAACCCATCCAGCAAGAAAGAAGGTGAGAGAAGACAACTAACATGGAACGTTATGGTAGGTACATAACTTCTAATTTTCTTTCCCAATCACTCTAATCAGTTGGAATATATGCTTCGCAAGCTTGACGTCCATAGACAACTTAGTTTCTGTTTGGAAAGGACAAAAGACCATAGAAGAGCTGATCAGTTGTTTGTTGCCTTCTCAGATTCCAAAAAAGGTACACCGGTATCTAAATGTACCTTATCTAAATGGCTTTTCGATTGCATATCCTTTATATACCATGAGGCAGACATTTCTTTAGAAGACAAAGTCAAGGCTCATTCAACCAGAGCTGTTTCTACTTCCATAGCCTTCTTGGCCAGACTACCCATTGATTCTATTTGTGCAGCTGCCACATGGTCACGGCCACATACCTTCATATCTCACTACAAAGTAGACAAGGCCTCTAGGGACAGGGCTTCATTTGGGTCTGCTGTCCTTAGACAGGTACTCCTGTGAGCCACCCAAGTTTGTGGTGTTGAGGATGCTACCCATCAGTAAGAGTGAAGGCGAGATTGAACAACTTCACATAAAGAAGTTATGTACTTACCATAATGTTCCATGTGAGTTGTTCTTCTTGCCTTCATTGTTACGACCCCCCCCCCCCACCTACCCCCATCCAGTGTCTGGAAGTTCAAGAGGCTCTATGTTGGTTTTGGTTCTTCTGAGGAGTTTCCTCTCACTAGTTGTTTCTATGATTTCCTTGAAATCTGAAGTAGGTTTAACACTAGTTGGCAGCAAACAAGATCTGGGGAAGGTAGAGGTGCATTGTGGGATAGGGTTTCAGCCTCTGGCTGTTCGAGACCTCAAGATTTGCAATTTGGCCGACTCTGAGCTGAGGATCGGCTCTGAACCCATCAGTAAGAATGAAGGTGAGAAGAACAACTTGCATGGAACGTTATGGTAAGTACACAACGTCCTTTTTTTTTTTTTTAATCTGCCAGCAGGGCTCAGCAAAGGCAGATGCACTGTCTGCAGACATAGGCAACTAATCAAGAAATGACTGAACAATGAACTGTGAGGTATCAGTATGGGGAAATGCTAAAATTAGTACTTAACAGAGAAGCAACATATGGCTCAGTGAAAATAAATGAAGTGTGTTAGATTGAAGAGAATACAAGTAGAGGCATTCCTGGTGGCAACAACCACTTCAGCATAAATAACAATGCAAAATCTGCATTTTGATTAGCTCATCCGAATAATGGCTTAAATCAGTTATTTGTAACCAAAACATTTTTTCTTTAAGGTAAAAATTAGTTGAAAGTATGCAAGTTGTTTTTTCACATCTAGTAGCAAAGTTGAGGTGGCAGTAGAAAGGTTGGTGAGGATGCAGGATGAAACACAGGCTGTAACATGCACTTTCAATATGATTAAACCTAACATTAGAATAGGTGAAATCTGTGGATGTATCTGTCTCTCAGGGGTATCTACCCATATCTGGAGGGGTAACGTTCCTTTTTGGAAAATGAATGCAGTAGTGTGTTTGCTTTGAGTTACAAGGGGGTGAGGACCAAGAATAAAAATATACACAGTTATTTATTTATTTTATTTTATTAATTTATTTATTTATTGAAACAAAAGGTCTGGGAAAATGTGACATATATTTATTTGACATTTGTTCACTGAGTAAGGCTGACTGGGTCAAAAAATGCCCACTTTTATTGGAGCCCCATGGAGAAAAGTTCCACATTCACAATCCATCAAAAAATCAATTACAGATATTTTAAATCACAAAGTATCATGTAACACTACAAAATGTAAGAATGAAAAAAGTTGTAATGAGAAAAACATAGAACACATGTTTGATAGTAGAGTGTAATTAAAAACAATAACATGAGTTGGAGAAAATATGTAAGGCAAAACTCGGTCATTATTTGTTGCATAGCTTAGTATGGGATAAATGAGACCCAAGACAATTCTAATTAGATATTTAAAAGAGATATTCGAGATTACATGATTAGACACAGTGAGGGGGAATTGAGTGATGTCTTAGTATATGAGAGGGTGTTCATATTAGGGTTATAGAAGAAAGTAAAGATGGATGGAAAAGGACATTGTAAGAAGAATCCAGGGTAGGGTGTTTTCAAGTAGTTTAGGTGAGTAGGGAAGAAAGAGGTAGGGGAAAGGTCTGGAGAGAGAGAACATGGATATGGTACGTTAGTGGAAAACAAAAGAAAGGAGTGGAATAAGAGTTTGGAAGAGGTTGTGAGGTGTGACTTAGGCTGGGGGGAGTGAAGTATAGTGAGTAAGTCCAGCCAGGATTTGTGCAGGAGCAGATCCATGGCATGGGTCCAAAAAGAGACAAGAAGTTGTCAGATATTAATGTGTTCATGTAAGTTGCAAATCTGAACACATATTCAAAAAACTGGCAATATATATGAAAGTAATAGCATCTTATCAGAATGACTTCTCAGTCATTGCATGGAATGTGAATTTCACTGTCGGTATAGACAAGAAGTAGAGTGCATTGAATTGCATTAAGTATAGGGTACATATACAAATGTTGACGAAGGTGTACTTAGAAATGAACTTGACAAAGAAATGATTTCAGAATAATTACTCAAAACAGTGTCAGGGACAGAGGAAAAGGAGAGTAGTAATAGGTAATTCAAGAGGGGCTCCAGTAGTGATTGGAGAGGAAAAGAAAGACAGCAATGATAGATTTGTGGAAATAGAGGGTTATTGGCAGGGAAGGAGGATTACATTGGCATGTATTTACATTCCACCTAAAACTACCACTAAGGAGCTTAAGGTAATTATGAAAGAGGTAATTATCTTCCAAAAAGGGAATATTATTCTTTGATGGGGATTGGACCCTGATACTTAATAATAAATATGCATCAGAGGACATAAAAGGGTAAATATAACAAAAGAGTGTAGATTTCTAAATAAATATATAAGAACATTTGGCATGGAGGATGTGAAATGATTAGCAGGAACCCAGACACAATTAACATATTAATCCCCAAGGAACAGTAACAAGTTTAGATTGGACAGAAATGTTATTCCACAAGAGTATGGATATTTAATTGAAAGTTTTGAAACATCTTATTAACCATTTCAGACCATGTACCAATAAAGATTAAGATAGGGTAGTCAAATAAACATGAGACACTGACACTTTCCTACTTACCTATTAAAAAGAGAGAATTTTAAGTAATGGGTGGAGGAAGCGATTTAACACTTGCTAGGGAATATACCAATGTCTTCAGAAGGGATAGGTGAGGAGTTGGATAAAGTGAAAGTATGATTTAAAAAATTGGTATAATTGAGAGACGGATATGGAAGAGAAGATGTAGAAATATAGAGTTATCAAATATTGAAGCACTGCAGATAAAGGGAATCTTACAGAACAAGAAGAGGGGCAATTGTTGAGTGTTAAAGGAAAAATAAATTATTACTTGAATAATAAACATGAGTTTAAAAATGTCAATGTAAACAAAATATTTGAGAATGAAAATGTCTTTATTCAGCTCAAAAGAGGAATGCATGGTATGCTAAATTTTAGTATTTTAATTAGAGTTGGATATGTCATCACACTAGTTGTTCATTTAAGACTCAGCAGTTCTTGGCCAAACTTACAGCATCATTATTTCAAATTCACATTTGCCAATTTGCCTGTGGCATATAGCTTCAACTCCTTCCATTAAACAGTTATGCTTCCAATATCCCCATGGGATCATTCTATACATTAAGTAAGTTTAGTCACTGGAGAGGAAGTACTGACGAGTTTCTGTCAGTGGTCCATTAGGCTTTTCCAGCATGGCCAAACAGGTCAATTCCATTGAATTTCAAATCCACTTATGTTAAGCCCCTGTCTACAAATTGACATACTTAAAATTAAATGAGTCATTTACAAATAAATTAGGATCTAATCCAGTCCCAAATTCCTTTCCCACACCCCCATCCCAACTTTACATACAACTCATAAGGGAGGGACAAATGCATACATATTTAAAGAGCTGTTTTCATAAAGTATGCTCATATTGATGTGCTGTCACACTTCCTCACAGTCTCCATTTTTTGAGACATCACTTTTCCTTTAGACTGAGCATTTTCCCTCTCTCCAGTTCCCTGATTAATTCCATCATTACATTAATGTTGTGTGTACTAGGTTGCCTAGACTGCTTCCATTGTTTTATCATAGCTCTTTTTTGCAACTATCATCGATAATGATGCCATGTCAGGACTTCCAAGATAGCTGCACATTGAGTAACAGCTTAATTCTAGCTCTCCCAGTGTGAAAACAGAAACTTAGCAGAGAAAGCCAGTGGACCTGGATTTCTGAATAAATTTCAGTAACTGGCTAGTAAGTGTACTGCCTGGATGCCAGGAAAAAGAAATACAGAGGAGTTGAATGAAAAACAGCTACAAAAGGTGACAAGAAAAAAAAACACTGACTGGGAAAAGTGCTATAACTGTTCGGCAAAATGTAGTGCTAGCTCCAGACATGACTTCCAGTAACCTTGAGAAGAGAATAAAGCAACTGCACACAGACCTGACTAAAACAAATGAAACACTGATGGGGAGTATATCACTCAAACAATAAAAAAGGCTGAAAAAATGGAAGAAGCTTTAAACAGATAATCAGATATGGTGATAAAACCGCAAACTTCAGAGGTTGAAATAAAGAAAAGGCTGGCTGAATATGAGACTGCACAAGAAGAGATGTTTCAAAAAATAATAGAATTAGAAGACAGAGCAAGTAGGGAAAACCTGAGATTTTCTGCTGTATCTGAGAAGCTGGAAGGATCAGACTATATTAATTTCATAAAAGCACAAATAAACAAACTAGACTGGTATTCCACAACAGGAATTGTTAATTGAAAGGGCATATCATGTATATGCTCCAAACCTGGCTATGAGAAAACAATCGTACCAGCAGGAGGAGTTGATTCTGACAAAACTATGGCAGAAGGACCAATACTAAAAGTGGGAGACAGCAGAGTGTTTGTGGAGAATGACTACTCATTGTACACCAGGCAGAAGAGGAATACATTTATTCCATTATTCAGGGAATGTCGAGATGCAGGCATGAGATTCAAACTGCTGTATCCAGCTGTCTTCAGAATACTTTTTCCTGGAGAAACAAAAGCATTTTTGATGAAGTACATGCTAAGGAAGAAAATTCGTCCAACAAAAAGTGAGCTTCTTCTTCTTCTTATAATAGACTGTGCCAGTGAAACCTTTCCCAGTGTTTCAACAGAAAATGCTTGAGAGAGGGAAAAATGCACAGGAGTTGACTAGAAGAACCAAGAGTGCACTGGAGATGAAGCAGAGACAGGGTTGGCAGATGGAGATTAACAGGAATAAAACAAGAAAATCTGGAAATATTGGTCTTTCTTGGACTTTAAGCTTGTAGTCGACTCTAAAACATATGCCCTACTTCATGCCATTGATATTCAGAAAAATACTCAGGAGAGGGGAGGAGGAGAGAGAAAGTTAACTGTAAGTAAAAATTTTATTTCTTAATAGTAGTGCATGATTTTCTCTGCATGTTAAAGCATTTTTTTAATCATTTTTAAGTGCAATGGGATATTTATGTAAGTGCTTCTGATTATTTTTTTTTCTTGTTCCTTGTTATTCTCTTTCTTCTTGTTCAGTTTTAAGAAATATAGGTACTGCAATGGAAAAATATATATAGTTATATAATATATGGTTAAAAGAGCACAGCAACATTAAAATTAGTGTACCTTTTGTCATTCATCCATAAGGGAGTGACTGGGTTAAGGCCATTAGCTTTATTTAGTAACCAGTTGTAACAGAAAGCAAGTAGATGAAAAAGAATATTGAATATTATAAGGCTTTTTTTCTAGTAAACAGTTTTGTATCCAGTTCTCAGGTCTCTAGCAGACAGTCTGGTAAAGTGAAATGGTTGGAAAAAAATGTTTTCTGAAAGCATTCAATTGATTTCCCATCTGGGAGAGCTATAAACCTAAGGCAAAACCAGACAGCACTTACTTGAATCATAGCCCTACCATGCATCTTAGCATGGATAATCTTTCTATCTAATTAGCTCAACACTGTGTGTGTGGCTTTCAGTTTGGAAAATGTGTTCTTATTAGGATGGTACAACTTCAGAATTTGAACATGTACATAGTTTTGTGTGTTATTATTAAGATAATAGGTTTTTTGGAGAGTATTGAGTGTGTGTGTGTATTTTTGTTTGAGGGTTTTCAATAAAACAAGAAGTTCTGCAAGATGTAACATAGGCTCAAATGAAGATGATGAGAAACAATTATATAAAAGATTAACCTGCAAAACAGTGCATGCATGTAACACAAAAGTTGGAACTAGACATTTAACAGTAAAGCTGTTGTACATAAAATAATCCCTCAAAAATATGATTCTTTATATGATGCCTTTAAATGTTAATGGTCTCACAGATAAATGCAAAAAAAAGAGTAGTGAACTGTATTGAAAAATGTAGAGTGCACATAGGTATGCTACAGGGACACTCTTGGAAAGAACTGAACATATGAATTTGATAAAGAAAATTTTTCAGGATGGTTATTCAGCAGAATACCTGGGGCAAAGGAAGAGAGGAGTACTTATATTGCTACTGGAGATCTTCTTGCAATTGATATTAGAGGATAAAGAAAACCATGGTAGATTTGTAGTACTAAGGGTTACTGACAAGTGAGAAGGATTGATTACACTGGCATGTATTTGTATTCCACCGAAAAAAGCTGTAATGGAGCTTGAGAAAGTTCTGGGAGAAATAATTGGCTTCCAGCAAGGAATATTACTTAAGAGGTGGGAACTGGAATTTGATTTGCAACAGTGAAGATGTGTCTGGGGGGCCCAGAAAGGAAAACATCACAAAGGAGGGTAGATTTTTTTTAAAGACATTTATGCAAATATTTGGCATGGAAGACGTGAATTCAGTACTAGGAGTTCAGAGTGACTTTACGTATTATTCGCCAAGATACAAAAACTGGGCTAGGCTAGACAGAATTTACATTTAATTGAAGGTCTTGATACTCACCCAGTAACTATTTCAGATTATGTGCCAGTGTTGTTGTGTCTTTCGGCTTATCCCAGTTAGGGGTGGCCACAGCGGAACTCCGGTCCGCTAATGTTTGGTAGTGGATTTTTATGTGCCGAGTTACCAGCCCTGACACACAACCTTCAACGAAGGCACGCCCATTCACACATGCCTCCACACAGAAGACGCTCTAGCTGAGAATCGAAAGGGACAACTATAGGGTAATGAAATGTAAATGAGACCCTGGTGCTTTCCCACCTAACTGTTGAAAAGAGGAATTCAGGGAATAGGTAGTGGAAAATATTCAGGAGCTATTACAGAAGATAGAAATTTCGTCTGAAAATATAGGTAGCGAGTGGGATAAAATTAATATGGAATTTAAAAATAGGGTGGAAATAAAATAAAGGGAGGTATGGTTATGAAGTAACAAAAATAAGTTATGTCTTACCATAATGATCCATCTGTGTTGTTGATCCTCGTTCAGTCATTACGTATGGGTATTGGTTCCGACCTCGGAACCGAGCCGGCCATTTTCCAAGCTCACGTCAGCTTCAAACTCTCGAGCTAAACTCTTACCCACAATCCCCCTCTCCCTGTTACCTCAGATTGAGTTTGCAAGTCAAAAGAAGGTAGAGGCTACCTCTGGTCAAATGACCTAAGAGAACCGGATGGTGAGATCCACTAGAAGCCACAGGAGAGGGAAGGAGGGAGGGTCGTAATGACTGAACGAGGATCAACAATACAGATGGAACGTTATGGTAAGACATAACTTCTTTATCTGATATTGTTAATCCTCGTTCATTCCTTATGTATGGGACAGAGTCCCCAGCTACCTCTATTCCTGGGAGGCTCTCATGGAAGGACATTCCTGAGCACCATAGAACCAAAATATGCTCTTCCCCTGGAGGCCAAATCCAATTTGTAATGATTGATGAAGGTATGAGGCATAGCCCAAGTTGCAGCTGCACAGATGTCATGTAAAGAAGCTCTGGCTTGGAAGGCAGCAGAAGTTGCCACCGACCTTGTTGAATGAGCTTTCATGGTAGTAGGCAAAGAGATATTATGTTGTGTGTAAATGAAGGTCACACAGTCCTTCAACCATCTAGCTAATGTTACCTTAGCAACAGCAGATCCTAAACTAGGTCCAGAAAAGGCCAAAAATAACTGGTCAGATTTACGAAAGGACCTAGTCCTGTTTAAGTAAAAATGGATTTGCCTGTGGATATCTAGGGGTATGTAGGCAATACTCTCCTCTGTTTGAATGATTGGGAAAGAAAATTGGCAATTCAATGGTTTGATTAATAGACATTTCAGAGATCACTTTTGGCAGAAATGATGGATTAGTTCTCAGAGACACTTTATCTCTATGAAAAATCAAGTATGGACTCTTGATATATAAAGCTTGAAGCTCAGAAATACATCTGGCAGAAGCAATGGCGACCAAAAACAAGGTTTTTCATGACAAATGCTTGAAGTCGCAAGAAGAGGCTGGTTCGAAGGGTGGCATTGTCAGAGCTTGTAGAACTAATGATAAATCCCATGGTTGAATAGGTTCTCTAAAGGGTGGCTTCAGATGATTCACACCTTTTATGAAGGTCTTGCACAATTTGTGGGACATGAGAGGAATCTTGGACACCCTTATGGAAATTAGAAATTGCAGACAAATGAACCCTAATGGTAGAGGCCGATAGACCCAATTGGAAAAGGTCGGCCAGATAGTCTAGTATTATCGACACTGGTGCTGAGAAGGGATCTGCTTGTTTATTTTTCAGCCAACAGGTAAATCTTTTCCACTTGTTCAGATAAATAATTCTAGTGGAAGACGTATGACATACAATGAGAATGTCATGTACTGGTAAAGAAAGATCATTCTGCCTGGCAATCAAGGGGATTAGAGTAGCTAAGCTGTGAGCTTCATGCTGTTCAAGTTGGGATAAATCAGGTTCTGTGGATGTGAAATCAACTCCGGGGTTGGATGGAGAATCCATGGTCAATCTAGTAGGTGAGGCCAAAGGAAGGGGAACCAAGTCTGTCGAGTCCAATATGTTGCTATGAGGATCACCTTGCTCTTCAATTGACAGGCTTTCTTCAGAAACTGAGGAATGAGGGGAAAGGGTGGGAATGCGTAAAGATGACCCGAAGGCCAATTGTGGACTAGAGCTTCCCTGGGTGACTGTCCCGGAGGGGGAATCAGGGCGAAGTAGTTGCTGCATTTGTAGTTGGTCGGGGATGCAGAGAGGTCGCAGCAAGGATGGCCCCAGCGGTGGAAGATCTCTGCCGCTATCAAGGGATTCAGGGACCACTCGTGAGGTTGTAGAATGCACCTGCTGAGTCTATCTGCTATCACGTTGGAACTCCCAGGAATGTGCGTTGCTAGAAAAAAATGGTTGGTAGCCATTGCCCATTGCCATATCCTCATGGCCTCTCGACAAAGGGGGTAAGATTTGGTTCCACCTTGCTTGTTGATGTACCAGACCACTGCCATGTTGTCTGATTGAATTGTAATTGTCCCAGACGGCAGCAGGGGATGGAATGCTTGCAATGCCAGAAGCACCACCCTCCGCTCTAGAACATTTATATGCAAATGGGCCTCCAGTTTGGACCAAGTGCCTTGGACTGTCTGTCCCTAACATAGCCCCCCCACCACCACATCAACGAGGCGTCCGTGGTCACTGTGGCCTTGTTGCTGGAGGAGAAGGGGCGAGACCATTGTGACAGATTGTGTGTCATCCACTAGTTTAAATCCTGATTACACCTGTGGATTTCTCGAATAATGCCTGAAAGAGGATGCTGAAAGGGATACCATTGGGTGAGCAGTAGCCATTGTAGAAGCCTCATGTGAAACCTGGCCAGGGAGACAATGGTGATGGAGGCTGCCATGGAACCCAACAGCTGTAGAACCGAGTGAGCCGTGGATTTCTCTCTTGAAAGGATTGGAATCAGTTGTTGCTTTATCCTTAAAATTCTGTGCTCTGGAATGGCAGCTCTGCAGTTCTTTGTGTCCAAGATAACCCCTATGAATTCTGTCGACTGAGATGGGGTGAGATTGGATTTTTGCCAGTTTATGGTTATGCCTAGCCTTTGTGCAGCGAAGAGAGAGTATGCCAGGGCTTCTTCCAGTAGATGTGTGATGGGGGGCAGAAATGAGCCAGTCGTCTAGGTATGGAAACACCTGGAATCCTTGAAGTCACAAGTGAGCTGTGATGACTGCCATGCACTTTGTGAACACTCTGGGGGCTGTAAAGAGTCTGAAGGGCAGTACTCTGAATTGGTAGTGACTGGATCCCGCACGGAAGCGCAGAAATCTTCTTCATGGTCTGTCCACTTTTATGTGGTAGTACGCATCTTGAAGATCTGTCGAGCACATCCAATCGTCTTTTTCCAAAAGCAGGAGGATAGACTGTATTGTGACCATCTGGAATTTTTGTACTCTCACAAACTTGTTCAATACACTGAGATCCAAAATTGGTCTCCAGTCCCTGGTTTTCTTTGGCACCAAAAATAGTCTTGAGTAGAATTTGGATCCTATCTGGTCTGGAGAGACTATTTGGATGACTCTCTTTCTTAGCAGCTTTTCTATCTCTAGTGCTGCTGCTTCCCTTTGATTGGGTGGAACGTCGGGACAGGAGGAATATCAAAGGGGATATGATAACCTCTGGTTATAATCCTTTGTACCCAAGAATTGGTGGTGATGGTTAGCCAGGCAGAAGGGTACAAGGAGAAACAACCCCCAAGCACCTCCAGAGGAAAGGAGTTGGGCCGCTCTTCAGGTGTGCTGGTAGGGTTGGCCAGGGAAAAAGTCCCTGGAAACCTGGTTATGCAGACCCCCTCTGCCCCGAAAGGAGAGTCTTCCCTGTGAGTTTCCCCCTCTGCCTCTAGGGGAGAACTCGGCCTGTGTGTCATGGAAAGGACCCTGAGATTTCTTGAACCATATCTTCCCACTCTTTTGGTTTTGGGAGAAAGCACGTTGAGGGGAAGAATACTGGACACCTATGGCAGAAAGGGTCATACCTTCCTGTTCACATCTGGCCAGTGTGCTTTTAACTTTGGGTCCAAACAACAAAGAGGCCTCAATGGGAGCATTAAGAAAGGAAGCCTTAAAAGGTTCTGCGAAATTGCACAAGTACATCCAGGTGTGTCGTTTCAAGACCGCAGCTGAACCCGCTGCTCTAGCTGCTCCTTTTGATGCGTGAGATATCAGTTGCATAGAGGAGTTATTGACTCAATGGTGGCCAGCTGAGAGGCCACTTTGTCACAGACCTCATCAGACACGGCACCAGCCAAGGTTTCAGAGAGCTCAGAAATCAGATCCCTTTGAAGTCTGGTAAAGTGTGCCATATAATTCAGGGACCTGATAGTAAAGGTCGCTGATGCAAAGATGCGTTTCCCTATCCTGTCCAGGGCCCGGGACTCTCTGTTAGGTGAATGGACCGTTTGGCTTTCTTCTTCTGCCAGATCCTTTTTTGTTACGGCCGCCACCACACCAAAGCATCCACAGGAAGACCTTTTGACCAGTGGGTATCCGTAGCAGGAGGGGACAAAATCTTATCTGGCTTCCGGGGAATAGCTTCGACTGTGTCAGGAGCCTTCCAAGCATGCTGCACGATAAGTCGGGCAAGTTCATCTGCAGGTGGAGTAACCCAGGAGGCAGGGGGCCAGGAGCGAAAGGCCTGCAGGAGCACAGACTCCTCAGAGGTCGGATTAGTGGACTGCCAGTCACCTCTCTGTTTCAGGATTTCAGGGATATCACCAAAGGATACCTCAGAGGGTGACCGAGGGGATCCTTCCCCCTCATCAAAATCTGTCTCTTCAGTGAGGGACTATTCTGTGGAGTCCATGTGCTTCCTCTTACATGAACTTTTCCGGTGGACTTCCTCAGAAGAAGAAGCTGGGGAAGACAGCGGAAAAGGGGTTTCCTGCGGGAATATGTCCTGAGGCCCTTGCACCCGGTGTCTGCTCGGTGCGACTTGTGAAACCAATGTACCAGAGGAGGGCGGAGGGTTAGACAGTCCAGTATCGCCAGCAGCAGCGAAATCCTTCTCCATCAGTTGGAAGGCTGGTCCACCTGAAGAGGAGTGAATGTCCAGGACAGGGGTGGGTCACCCCTCCCCTAAGTGGGTCAGCCTGCCATCCCGGAGTCCCCGGATGGTTGTGGAGCAGCAAATTATGTGTGTCACATCTGACATCTTGGGTCATAGCAAAACTTTCCTGCCATGAAGGCAACTGCGGTTCCTTAGTGAGATACATAAAGGGAACCACTGAAGGGGAAGACTGTGCTATATCCATGGACTTAAAAGGCAATGAAGGAGGAGAATAAGAAGGGGTCTTTGGAGATGGGTGATCACGTCCCAAGGAAGGATAGTTCTTGGGGGGTGGGATACCTCTGGCCAAGAGCACCTGATCCACAAGAAGCAACACATCATGTTCGGAAAGGCATCTAGTGGACTTCATGGAGACTGAGGGAGAAACAGGCCTCTCCACAGAAGAGGCAAACTCTGTGCCCATCTCACCAGTCTGCACGAAGAACAATGGTGCCGAGAGAGAGACTGGACTACGGGTGTCTGCACCGAAGAAGTCATCGGTGCCGAGGTCACGGTCTGCACGGACACAGGGATCAGTGCCAAAGTGGTTGTCAGTACCGAAGCTGGAACTGACAAAACTGGAGTCAACAATATAAGCATCTGTTCCGAGTAAGATGTCGGAGCAGACGTGGTCAAGGTCTGCGCCGACTGAGCAGTCGGTGCCGATATAGTGGTAATAGTCTGAGCCGAGGAGCCCTTCGGTGCCGATATAGTGAAGGCTGCTGGAGAAGACGGAGCGGAGATCACTAATGGAGCTGAAGGCCTAGGCACCGAAAGCACTGGGACTGACTGAGTGAGCTCCGAAGCCGAAATTTTAGCCTTTTTAGGTTTTGGTTGGCGGGAGTCCCCAGCCGGGGACAAAGGCAAAGATTTAGCCTTGGTAGGAACATCCAAGATTTTCTTATGGGCTCTAGGAGGGGTTGAGGCCTCCGACCCAGAAATAGCCTCTGAAAAGGGAGATTTAAGAAGTCCCTTCAGCAACAACTTGTTTTTCCTTTCCAACAAAGTTCTATTTGAAAAATTTTCACAGATAGTACAGGGCGGGTCAACAGATAAGTGGGACGCCTCCAAACAATAAACGCACAAAGAGTGTGCATCAGATGTAGGTAGTTTGTGTCCACAATCAGAACACCGTTTAAACCCCGGACTGCCTTTCTTATCTGCCATGATAGTAAAAGTAGATAATAGAAAAGGGTACCAGCAGTGGTACAAAAGAATACCCGAAGGTGTGAAAAAAGGGAAGATTACCAACGATGGTAAGGGGAGAAATACCTTGCAGTAAAAAAGTAGAGAAAAACTCAAGAAAATATTTTCTCTAGATGCGATGGAGTAAGAGACAACGAAAAAGAAACTTTTCTGACAGAAAAGTTAAATAAATGACTATTAGACAACAAATAATTGTACTTGGCTCAAGAGAAGCAACTTGACACAACCGAATGGCAACACGGCAAACGAAATCTGGGGTAACAGGAAGAGGGGGATTGTGGGTAAGAGTTTAGCTCGAGAGTTTGAAGCTGATGCAAGCTTGGAAAATGGCTGGCTCGGTTCCGAGGTTGGAACCGATACCCACACATAAGGAATGAACGAGGATTAACAATATCAGATCATTATTTATAGAGACTGACAAATGTTGAAGTATTGCAAAATAAGGGTAATCTCACAGAACAAGAAGAGGAACAACTGCAGAATGCTAAACAGAAAATAAGGCATTACCTCGATAATATGCATGAGTTTAGAAAGATTGCTGTTAAGCAACTGTTTTTCATAATAACTCTAGAGCACAAAAAACTTTTAGCCCAATGACTCAGGCAACAGAAAGTAGAAAGGGCTGTCACCAAGCTTAGGGAACCTATAACAAGGAAGATAAGGAATCCTGTAGAAGTATTAGAAATATTTTGGAAATTCTATGAAAGTCTGTATAAGGCAGGGAAATATGGAAATCAAGAAAAGGTACAAATGGTAATGTTTATAGAAGAATTAAATATGCCAAGGTTAGAGGCAGAGGAGGCTCAATTACTAACTGGATAGGAGGAGATTAGATAAAAATGGTGATGTATAACCAATCTACAGGCCAGGAGTAGTTGGTATTCCAGTGGAAGTTTGAAAGCTACGGGAGGAAAAAACGTAAAGATTTGGAAGGTTTTGTTTAACAGTATTTTAAAAGGAGAAGAATTACCACCATCCTAGAAGAAAGCGTTAGTAGCTGCATTACCTAAAGAGTGTAAAGATCCATCAGAGCCAGTTTCATACAGGCCCATTTCAATAGTAAGTCATGATTGTAAAGTGATTATGTCTGTAATGGCTAAAAGAATGGCAACAGTGATGCCATAATTGATAGATATGGATCCATGTGTTTTTTATGGAGGGGAGGCAAACATTTGACAACATTATCAGAACAGTGGTGATCCAGAGGGAAGCAGAATGTTAGGAAAATATGACTGTTGTTGTTGGATCTTGATGCAGAGAAAGCATTTGACAGAGTAAATTTGGGACTTTATAAGCAGAGCAGTGGAAGCATTTGTATTCCCTAATAAAACTTATAAGGTTGATTAGGAGGATGTATGGGTGATTTGAGGTGAAAATTAAAGTGGGTGGGGTCCTCTCCGATCATCTCTGCTTGAGCAGAGGAACCAGGCAGGGGTGTCCTCTCTCCCCTTTGTTATTTGCATTATATTTAGAACCACTGGCAATGAAAATAAGGAACTCAGAAATTCAAGGATATAATTGGTATGCTAGTCAAGAAAAGCTGGCCCTATTTGCAAATTACATTATTGTATACCAATAAAACCTGAAAGGGACATTACAGTGCTGTGAAACATACTGAGACAGTTTCAAACCTTTTGGGGATACAAAATTAATGAAACTAAAACAAGAGTAATAGTGATAAATTATGTACACACAAATTGGTTCAGCAATATCCATACTTATGGGGACATGATAAGATCAAGTATTTGAGTATGGAGTAAAAGTTTTACCACTGTGGCATATAAGGATATGTGGGAAGAGACTAAACAAAAAAACAATACAAAAACTGAGAAAATGGAAGCTCTGGTATATGGATATTGCTAGTAAGATACAAGCAGTTAAATTTAGTCTTATAAACAGGTCAGGCATATTTTTATTAAACAGAGAAGTTGTGGATAGCAGTTAATAAAGAGTTGAAGGATTTTATCTGGGAGGGGAAGATGGCAAGAGTCAAATAGGATAAGCTTATTCTTCCAACAGAACATGGCATATTGGATTACCAAAGTTGAAGGATTATTTCAGAGCTACGCAGTTAAGGCACCTATACATAGTACAAACAGAAAACTATACTTCAAAGTGGAAAAAGATGATGAAACGGGGGGGGGAGTTGAAGTAAAAGGGAGAGACTGGGATTTTCGATGCAGACCTTTAAGGAGAACAAAATAATCATACAGAATTTTATATTAATAAAGTAGAAGACATTCTAAGAACTAAGCCAACACTGGAATGGTGAAAGGAGATTTTGCCAAAAGGGATTTATATATTTATATAAATGTACGATTGCTTATGTCAAACATGATCTAATAAAGCTGTTTCTTGTTTAAAAAAACTGATGTGATGCCATGTCTGTTTTTTTTTCATTCTAGACTAATTGAATATAAAAAAAAATCCATGTTAAAATACTTCTAGCAATTTGCTGAGCTCCTGTTTATATTACTGTGACTGTATACATTACCAGAAACATGATCCCTTGTACCATATTCCTCCCAATTGCACCTCTTGGATGTTCCGTTACATAAACATTTTGTGAATCCTGTCTGTGGTGTAATAAATCACAAAAAGCACTCAGATAGCCGTTTCCACCACAAACCACAAAATGTATTCACATAGACACAGTGCCAGCAACCACAATGTAAAATTTAACACTGACATACAACCAGTACATTTTTTGTCAAGAAACTTCATCAGATAACCCTATCTGTGGTACAAAAGTATTGTTGTAAACATTTCCAGGGAAAAATTCGGAATGTTCTGACCTGTATGGTATTTAATGGCAGTAGGGAAATTTCTGTCCCTCCCATTTCATCTATAAGACAAATCAACTTTTTATTCCAAATTTTCCCTTACTATTTTGTCACTTGAATTTGATATGCTGAAAAAAAGCCATGTGGGCTCTACTGACCTGTTATTTGTGCATCAGGATACTTGATCTTGCCTCAACTAAAAGTTTAACTACATCTCATTCCGCATTCTAGTGTCCCTGAAGTTTTGAAATTAGCCCTAAGTGATATAGATTCTTTTTGAGAAAGCATATTCTTCCTTTAGAGTTTCCCACTCTTTCAGCTTTCCAGTCTCAACAGTTCACCTCCCAATACCTTGATTTTCTTGAAGATCTTATTGATTTTTTCCACCTATCCAGTGTTAGTCCTTACTCTTGATTCCTTAAGCCTCTCAGTGTGTCTATTGTCAGTATGTGGTATTGCCAGGTTTAACTGTGAATTCCAGAGCCCATTATATAAGTGGGCAAAATTAGATTTATATTCAGGAGGTACATCTACTAAATCCCAGTCACCATGACCCTCTTGTTGAACCCCAATCAAAGTCCATGGTTTGCAAAGAAGTTATGGTGATATGAAACCACATGCTAGAGTAATAAACTGAAGAAACATTGCTATGAAAAGGATAAAGGTCTCATGCACTCTCTTATTAGCAAAGTATTGAGGTCATTATTAATGAATGATGAGTTTCAAATGGGAAACATGGCATGTTGTTGGTATCCCAATGTTGGAATTTAGCTTTGAGTGTTCCCATGTGACAAAAGTTGTAGGCATGGAGGGTGAATGTTACTTTAATTTTTTTTATTCGATTATATTACATTTTATTTTATAGGGCTTGATTTATATGGGGAAGCTATTTTGTGGGATTTGAATTTATGAAGTTGGGTTTCCCCTCTACTCCATTAGGATAATTCCAAATGTGCAAACCACGAGATACTTGCTGCAATTCAAGGTTTGTTTGTAAATAGCTATTTTCTAACTGCAGTAAGATTTTCTCAAAGTCCTTCAGTTTATCTACCAATGAAAGTGGTTGAGCTTCAATACTGGACATATTTACAAAGGTTTGGTTAAAACTGAATGTGTTGTTCCTCCATGTATAATATAAAAAGTGCAATTTTTCAATGTGCAGCCACCTTTGTTTGATTGTCTTACTTTTTGAGCTAATATTTCTCTATATTATGTGAACAGCAGGGGGAGAGCAGGAATCCTTGCCTCCAACCTCTCAATAACTTCACCCCCTCAGATGCCCACCCTGCACATTTGATGAGGGCTTTAGATCCATGATATATGTTAAAAATAAAATCTGTAAGATCCCAGGGAAATCTAAGTTTTTGCAGTGTCTCCCTAAGAAATACACAATTTTGTTGAAGGCTTTTTCAGCGTCTAAGCTTCCTACAATGAATTGTTTTTATAAATAATGTCATGTTGACATTATCAAATGTTTGCCCCTTGTACAAAGCCACATTAGCCCATTTCTATCATTTTAGGTTCATAGGTAGGTACTAGGCTAGCTGCCTTTGTAGACCATTTTAAGCCTAGTAAAGTTCCCTTTTTGTGTTCAGAATAACCTATTCCATTTGGTAATAGATTGTCCTGCCCCATCCCATGGCCAATAATTATACATTACACCTAATGAGAATAACTAGGATCATACTATAGTAATTTGAGGGGATCTCTGCATGGGATTAGCACTTAGGAGCCACCTCTTTCTATTAGTTGTCCGGGGGGGGCAGTCCTGGGGTAATTTTTTTTTTTTTCCCATCCATAGATCTAAGTTGCGCTTGAATATAGACAGGGATGTGCTTTGTTTTATGTGGACGGGGAGTCTTTTCCAGAGCAGCAGCATCCTTTGTGAGCTGTATCTGTCCTTCCAAACCATATTGTTGATCCTGCAGATGAGGTTAGATCCCGAAACCAAATATTCCTGATGCTATTTGCTCTGCTGATGTGAAATAAATTCATCCATAATGGATAAGAGGATGCCTTGTATGCCAGACACAGGTCACCTCTTAGCAGTGTATGCAATACTGAGTATAGTGACAGAGCTTTGAGTTGGTCCATATAGGACATGTTGTTTAGGGCTTGTATCCTTTTAGTAAGGAATTTCTGTAGGTATTCCAGTTGTAGCATGTATCTGGACAGATGCATGTTAAAGGGGGCAATTATATTCAATAACTGGCCTAATGATAGCTGGGTAAAGAGGGATAATAACATCCATAGATCTAGACACGATCCCTTTGTCTATACACTGTGCAATTTAGGAAGTAGTTTTGCTATTCTTTCTGTTGTAATAGACAGGAAGATCTTATAACTGTACTTCACAATCAAAATGAGCCTATACGCAACTGGTTTCATAGGATCCAACCCTTCCTTGGTTATAACCACCATTAATACGTATTTCCAAAATAAGAGGACCTTACTACAAACTGGTATATTATTAAGCAGTTGATGCCACAGTTGTAATATCAGAGTTTTGGCCCTTTTCCACAGTATTTTACTGTAATGCTCATAATATTTTTAGGTTCTGGCCTTAAAATTCCTGTCTGTGAATCCCTCAACACTGCTGTAGTATGTTCGGCCATCTCCACACACAGTCTTTGGACCAAATATTTACTTTAGGGAAGTTCTCAAAGTACTGTTGTTTTAAAGTTTTAGCTCTAAAATTGTTTACTAACATTCAAACCACATCTTTATACAAACTCCAGCAAACCTACCATAAGTTTGCAAGATTCATCACAAACTCTCCATACAAAACACCACTGCACAGCCCGTCCATACATCCCTTAACTGGCTAGAATTCCTTCACTTACTGTTGTTTTCACAGCTTCAAATGGTTCACTCTATTCACTACAAGCCTGCATCTTGTCCTGCTCTCTCATTTTCATCTCTTCCTACAAACCTGCTTGTACCCTCCGTACCTCCAACCTACAACTACTTCAATCTTTCCAACCAAAGAAAACTGTTGGCAAACTCTTATATAAATGCTCTATAGACCAAGCTTGGAACAAACTTCTTACAGACATATGCTTTACTAGTCACCCAGTCCACTTTAAAGAAAAACTCTACTTAGCTCCAAAATTTGTTCCTGTACAACACCAACTTAACCCCTCCCTCTCTTATCTTATTAGCTCTCCCAACTCAATTACCTTGAACCTCATATCATTATTGCTTATTACATCTCTACTATATGTACCGTTAGCCTCCCCTCTATTACATCTAAGTACACCTTATAGTGTATCTACCTTCCTTTCCCTATTCACACACACACACACACACACACACACACATATATATATAAACTTTACCTTGCTATGAGCTGTATACTATGTAATGTATATCTCTGTAACATGTATTCTTGTTGGAGCTTTTCTCCCCAGGACTCCATTGAAAATGGGTTCACTTGGCCCAATAGACCATCCTGGTTAACCAACAGCAAATAAAATAAATAATAAAAAATAAATAAATATATATATATATATATATATATATATATATATATATATATATATATATATATATGTCTGAACATCAGAAATTCCTTTACTGCTAAATACCTTTCTGTACTTTAGGTACCTTAAAAATGGATTACACCTTACTATCTGTAAATATGCAAATAACTCTGTCTTGTTGTTTTTTTATTCTCCTACCCTATATATCTTAAGCCCCACCAAATAAGATAATTGTGTGCTGCAGTTTATGCGTTGAATATTATAATTTCTGTATAACTCAATGTCTTGAATGTTTCATTACTAAAATGTTTTTTTTTTATTTTTTTTTTATCAACAATGTATAATGCAATAGCTGAATTTGTTTTGTTACTGTATTTCTTGGAGCTTTTTTCCTCGGGTCTCCATTGAAAATGGGCCAAAAGCCCAGCTGGACTAACCCGGTTAACAAATGTCAATAAATAAATAAAACATATTCAAGTCATCCATATAATCAACCAGATCTTTTTTTAGCTTATTTCATTTGATCAACTCTCATTCCTGGATTTACAGTATGTTGAGTATGTTTTAGTCACTTGATTCACTCAAAAGCACTCAAGTATTTTTTCTTCACAGCTACCCCGTATCTCTCATGCCTTTATTTTTGTTATTATTGTAACTCTGTCATTTAAACTGTCCCAGTGCTTTGCTAGTTCTACACCTTTGTTTCCTAAATCCTCCAGTTCTGTAATTAACTTCTCATTAAACATTTCATCTCTCATTAAATAAGTTGAAAAGTGCCAGTGTTTGTCATGTTTTCTACTGGGCTGTCTAACTCCGCTAATATTATTGTGTGATCTGATGACATAGTAGGGTGGGTTATTCTCCAAGTCACCATATGTAGGTGCTCTTTCTTTGTATATCACCTATCTAACCAAACCTATGTTCCATATTTATGTGAGAAGAACGTGCAGTCCGGCATCGCATGTTTGATATTCATAACTGCAGTGCCAGAATATTTTAAGTATGCTTCTGGATATCTCCCTTCCAATCCTGCTTTTTTTCTGTCTAGACCACCCTCAAACATCTTCCTTTGCATACGTGGCATTACAGTGTCCTACTGTGAGAGTAAATATCTTGTTAAAACCCTATCATTTGCCCTAGCATCTATTTAATTTCAAAGAGTTTTGATTTTTGGAAGGAGATATATTGCTGCTTATGCGATTATATATGTCCATAGTGTCACTAGATGGTGTTCTCCTTTAAAGCTCACCTTCCCTGTAAGCATTAGAAGCACTCCCCCCTAGAGTGACATAGTAGCCCATCATTTTTGCCCCTTTTATCAACTGCTCATGTTCCTTGTTTGTAAGACATGTCTCCTGTAACAGAATCACCTCAGTCACATTTTTTCTAGTTATCTCAACACTTTGTCTATTTTAATATTACTGGTCAGCCCATTGATGGTCAAGGATAATATTTCCAAGCCCATGGACATTTAATCTTCTGAGGCATTAATATATCTCTCAGATCTCATGGGAGCATGTCTTTCATTATGCATAAACTCCTTTCATAAATTGGTGTGGAAAACAAAGGAAACCTTAACATATTTAGACATACATAAAACCATAAATATCCCAAAGTCAGTAAAAGATTTAATGAATAAATAAATTTATACAACCCCAAACATAACATTTCTCCTTCCTGAAGTTGTGCTAATACTGTAACATGGCAAACGTCTGAGTGGCTCCTGCACCCCATACTTCCTTCTTTGCACTCCTCCTCCCATCACTTATATTCACATTTTACTTATTTGTGCCCTTCCTAGCATTCACTGCATCTTAATGTCTAATAGCATTTTGCTGGCACATCCCTGACTACCTTCAGAGTTCCATTTTGTTTTCATTTTACCTGTTTAAAGTTTTCATCGTTTCCAACCACCCTATGTCTCCATTTTATAAATAAAATTAGTGAGGATATTTGAAATGAGAAGCGTTAAGTTTTGCATAGACTAATTTCCCAAACAGATTTCATTTCTACCTTTGAGCAACCTTGTTCTGAAATCTTTTACTCCTATATACTTTTCCAGTAGTTTTTTTTTTTATTCTGCCTAATTTTTAATCAGTTTTAATGAATATATATGTGCTAATGTAACTAGCACTCCTCTCCTTCATTAAATTAAGTCCCATATGTTCATATCTAGGGCATACCATTTCTAGGCAGACTGATGGGCTGTTTCCTGGTATGATGTGAAATTATTAGTATTAGAGAAAGCTGTACTACTACTATATTAGGAATAATAATAAGTAATATTTGCAACACATTATGTCTTATGTTCACCACCAAACCCTTAGTAGCAGGTCCAAAACCTTCAAAACTTAGTGCATTTTTGAAAATCATGACAGTCATTCCCTGCCTTTTGCAGTAAGCAACATATTGAAACTTCGTCAGGATGTTGTATGAGGTTAGCTTATTCAAGTAGTCAACCAATTAAACTTGTAAGAAGGATGTTAAGTTAGATTTAAAGAGTATGTGTGCATGAAAGGATCAAAGCATACATTCAGTAAACTGTAAGAAGTACTTAACAGCCACCAGATAGTGTTATAAAACATATATTTGCATACTCTTTAGTACAAACCATCTGCTTCCACTTCCTACACTGGCAACTTTGTTAGTACACTTAGTTTCTGGAGTTTCCTTGTGTGGGCTTGTACCTGTGTCATTCTCTTTGCCATTTACCTTTGGAATAGTGGAAAATAAATTTTCAGGTATGCTTTCTTTAGTGCCTCCAGGACTTTTGTCCTGTGAATTCTGATTCTCCAGCCATGACAATCTGGATAGCTCACTTTTTCTCTTTTGTAAATCAGCCACCAGTTGCTCAGGGTCTGTATCAGTTTGCTTCTCCAGGGGGTAGAAATTTCCTCAAATAGCTGGGTACATTAACTTGAAAGGTAAATGCATTTCTCTGCATTTCTTGATCACCAACAAAAATGTGTTTCTTTTGGCCCACATATGCAGCAAATAGGCTTTAACCAAACTTCATCAGAACTGGTCTAGGTAACTTCTTGGGACCCTTGCTTGGGTAATCTAGCAGATGTGCTCAGTCAGTGTGGATGGATTCAAGCAGAGTATTTGTCCATTCTGCAATGGATTTTTGCATGAAGCTAACACAGTGTTTTCCCTCAATTTGTTCTGGAATAGTCATAAAACAAATGTTTTCTTAGGAAACCCTATCTTCCAGCTTAACAATGTTCTATTGAACATGTTCTTTTTGTATTTCCTGGGTTGTCATTTTTTCATTTATAGTTTTATCAGAAGCTTGAATGTTTGTTATGGCATCCAAGTGTAAGTTTAGAGAGTCTTCTATTTATTGCATCCTTTTAATGTTACTTGTTATATAGTCCACAAGTGTAGCACTTATTTTGAATATCTCAGAAGGAATTTGATTGATCTTTAGTTCCAGTCAACAAGGATTTGTATGGTGTCTCCCATCATTAAGGCTGATTCCAGCAGATGCTCCTTTAGTGCCTTGTGGTCTGTCTTTCTTCTGTCAGTAAAGTTAGTTTCTTTTATCTTACAATTCACTTTTCTGTGCAATTTTAATTTTTTTGTCATGGACTCATTATTTTCCTTGTTTTTCAGTAATCCATGTCAGTGGAATGATTCTTTTATCTGCTTTTAGCTTTTCTTAGAATGATCAGAAATTGAGCGCTTTACCAAGCAGCCTACTCACTCAGCTCCATACCAGAAGTCAAAATCTTAAGCAACTATTTTTGATAACCTCAGAATACAATAGATATTACCACACAGACTTAGGCAACAGAAAATGGAAAGTGGTATTGGCTTATTTGGGGTGCCTATGGCTAGAAAAATAAACAGAGTTCCTCTAGAGGTACTAGAGATGTTTTGGAAATTCTGTGAAAATTTGTATGGAGTAGAGGAATGCAGGGAAGTAAGAAAAGACACAAATGGAAGCATTTATGGAGGAATTAAATATGCCAAGGTTAGAGGAAGACGAGACCAAAAAATTAATATCTAAGATGGCAGAGGAGGAGATAAAATGGTGTATAATCAATTGGCAAGAAAGTCTCCAGAAACAGATAGTATACTTGTGTGAGTTTGGAAGTTAGGAGAGAAAAAAAGTGATAAAGCTCTGAAAAATGTTAACAATATTCTAGAAGGAGGAGCAGTACCCACATCTTGGAAGAAAGTGGTGATGGCTGTTCTACTCTGAGGGCAAAGACCCTTTAAATCCAACTCGTATAGAACAGTTTCAATTTTGAATCATGATTGCAAACTGTTTGTGTCTACACTAGCTAAGAGAATGGCAAAGCTGTTACCAAAACTGACTGATCTGAATCTATGTGGTTTTCTGGAGGGGAGGAAAACATTTGACAAAATTAACAGAATGATGATTCAGATGGAAGCAAAGTGCACTATGGGTCTTGATGCAGAGAAGACATTTGAATTACTCAGATATTATTAGTAGGGCAATGGCAACAATTGCATTTCCTGATAGAATAATGGAGTTCATTAAAACAATATGAAGGGTCAGAGGCAAGAATCAAGGTGGGAAAGTTCCTTTCTGACAAGCTGTGTTTGAACAGAGGAACCATTGTTATTTGCCTAGTACTTAAAGCCATTGGCAAAGAAAATAAGGGCTCACAGATTCAAGGGTATAACCAGTATGGTTTGCAAGAAAAAATTACCCTTATTTGTAAATTATATTACTTTATACTTGATAACTACAAAAAAGGAATTTCATTGTTGTAGAATATTTTGGGACTGTTAGATTTTTTTTTTTCGGAATATAAAATAAATGAAGATAAAACACAGGCTGTAGCAGTGAACTATGTTCCCACACATGAATTGGTTCAGCAATATCCATATTTACGGGGACATGATAAAATGAAGTATTCAGGTGTTTGGATCAAAAATGATTATATTAAGGCAGCTAAAGATACGCAAGAAGAGACTAAAAAGATAATATAAAAACTGAGAAGTTGACAGCTCTTGATAGATATGGACATGGATAGTAAGATACAAGCACTGACATATTTCTAATCCCTTTATTTTTATATATAGGTCAGGCATATATTTGCCAACCAGAGGAGAAGGTGTGGACCGTAATCAGTAAATAACTGAAGGAATTTATTTGGAAGGGAAAGGGGCAGGAGTTAAGTGGAATATGTTATTTCTCCCCACTGAACAAGGTAGTTTCAGATTAGCAGATTTGAAGGGATACTTTAGAGCTACAGAGTTAAGATTCACATACATAACATAAGCAGAGGACTACAAATCAGATTGGAAGGAAATATGCTGAAACAGAGGTGGGAGATTAATGGGAAAAGTAGCAAGTGGGATTTTGTGTGCAGGCTGTTAAGAACAATATAAGCTATACAAACTTGAATATTTACAAATTAGCAAAAAATGTTTTGAGAGCTAAGCTAACATGGGAATGGAGAAAAGAGATTTTAGCATAGAAAATGGGCAAGCGGGAGATGGAATTTATTTGAGGAAATCAGCAATGGATCCAAGTACTGGAAGCAAGTGACTAGAAAGGGAGAAGTCATAGTTTAGAATGAGGCTTAGCAGAAGTTTGGACTACAGGTTGAGACTGTCTTCCCTAGGAGGGATTGATAACAGAATTTTAGGCACAGAAAAAGGGAAAAGTGAGTGTTAAATAAAAGGCCGGCTCTGGTTGAGAGTCTCCAACAGAAGCTGCAGTTTAAAAAGGGATAATTACTAGAGCGTGTAAAATATTGCATGATAACTATAAGAATCCATCAAAATTAGAAAAGACTAGGAAAAAGAATGGAAAGGAAATCTACAAAAAACAATGGGAGATGTTTGAATGGCTCCCAAATAGGCAACTTTTAGGATTTTTTAATGGAAGTGTTTGCATAGGCATTTGTATACCCCATGTAGACTTCAGACAATATTTTCTTCCACAGGTAGACAGCAAATGCTGGAGGTGTGATAGAAAAGAGATGGGTACTTAGAAACATGTGATTTGGGAATTCAAAAAATTGGTAAATTTCAGAAATTCCTTACAGGGTACATTATCAGAAATGTTGCGGGAACAAATTATTGTAACTAAAGACATTGTTCTTTTGAGCTGGGAAATAGAAAATAAATTACATAGGCATAGTAAGGCCCTCTTCAGTTTACTGCTGTTGATTGCCAAAAAACAGTAGAAATGGAAATCAAAATCTAATCAAACTGTATCAGAATTATTGAAAATTGTAAAAGAGATAAATGAGCTGGAAGTGGAATCTCTAGAAAGGGGAAGAGCAAACTGCTTAGAAATAAATGGAATATGTGGGAACAGTACGTACAGAATAATATTCAGGAGGAAGAAGAGTGATGTTTAGGGAAGGCAGGAATTCAGCAGTTCTACATAATGCTAAACTGAATAATAGGTATTATGAAAGAAATTATTTATGTATAATGCATGAAAAGAAAAAAAAACTTTGTAATGGTTTGTTTTCTCTTGTATAAGTGAATGTCTACTTGTTTTACTGTGTAATATGTGATGCTAGTAAAGGTATTAAAAATAAAAATACTGCCCACAATTTTCAAATAATCAAAAATGACTTTAGTGAAATTTATTTAGCAATGCTATTAACTTAGTAGTTAGAAACCCTGGCCCTGCCGTAATGCTTTACGGCCAGGGTCAAGATTATTGCACCGGGCAGGAAATATAAATATACTCTCTCACCAGCAGTGATGGCATCGAATTTGCATTAAGATTTCTCAGAACTAGTAGCCTTAATATTATTGCAATGAGGATGATGTTTCATTTCTTACCACAGAAGACTTGGTGCAGACATACATATTGCGAAATAGGTTTGTATATGGAATAGAAATATTGAGCAAGAATGAGCTACTAAATCAGATATCATATTTTGACCGGAAAGTGAACTTTTCCTGGAAAGTATATACTACATGTGCAAGAGTTTTGATTCTTTGATTCTGTTACTGCTAATACGATCATTATATTTCTCATGAGCCCTTTAATCACTGCATATTTGCCCATATTGTCACTTAGGTGTGCTACCTTAATTTCAGCTTTCCTTTTAAGCATTAGAAGCACAATTCATTTTCTCTCCCCACCCCCCTCCTAGTAGCCCATCAGTTTTGCTCTTTTTATTGACTGCTCATGTTTATCATTGGAAAGATATGTCTCCTGTGTAATGTAAATGGAATTTCTAACCCAGTCAAAAGAGACAAAGATTTTGAGTACATAAAGTTTAACCCGTATTTTGTGCTGCTGTAAAAATATCTTTTGAACCCTGGACATTTAAAATGAAGCAAACTTGCCTGTCTTACAGTTTGGTAACCAAGAAGATACTCAGCCATATTCAATAAAGCCTACACGGTCCATTTAAAACATACACATGGTAGCACGACATTTTGGATTCAGTAAACAGTGAGCACTGCCTCACAAACAAGGTAAACACAACGGCATGCTAATTACAACATAAGCAGCTGAACTGTATGCTAATCATCCTATTTAAGATGGAAGAGCTATTCAACAAGCTATAAAGCAACTGTGTAGACTCAGTGCTGGTTTTCCTTGTGAATTCCAAAACATATTAGAACACAGCCACGGAAAGGAATCTACAAAGAAACAATGTTATGAGCTGCTGTTGCTTTAATTCATGTGCATGTACAACAGGCTGAAGTTGGTGGTGATGCTGCTAATAGACCAAGGCAAAGAAGGAAGAGAGTTTTCAGAGCCTGTTTAACTTATAACCTACATGATGTAGAAGTTGTAGAGCGTTACAGGGTGGATGGAGACGCACTACAGGAACTCTGCAACCTCTGTCATCCTCAACTCAGAGCCAAGGAAACAGAGGGGAACCCATCCCATTGGAGATAAAAGTATGTGTAGCGCTTAAAATCCTACCTTACAGGTACCTTTCAGAGACAAATAGGGGACATGCCGAGGTATCACAGGCATCAGCATCCAGGATCCTCCATCAGTTCCCAAATGCTAAGCTCTAACATGCCAGTGACCATATATATTTTCCCCATACTCCAAAGGATAGGGACAGAAACAGGACTCTGCAGGAGATCTACCATGTAGCACACTACCTTGAAGTACTGTATGCCATAGATTACAAACATATAGAAATTAAGGCACCACCTGGGGAACAGGGAATGCTCTACATAAACAGAAAGGGCTTCCACTGTATTACTGCCAAGTCATGTGTACTGCCAAGGGAATCATCTTGAATGTGTGTGATGACAACCCTGGCAGTTTGCATGACTCAGATATCTGGCACACCTCCCAACTGTACCAGAAGTTCGCTAGGGAGGATATCCTACAGGGTCATTTACTGGGAGATGCAGGTTATGCACTGGAACTGTGGCTGATGAAACTCATCAGAAATGCACACACAACAGCAGAAGAACGCCATAATGAGGCACAAGCTCAAACCAGAAATACCATAAAGCATGTGTTTGGGTTGCTGAAATCGCAGTTCTGATGCCTAGATACATCTGCGGGAGCCCTGTAGTACAGTTCACAGATGTGTACTGAAATATTCACAGTATGTCCCATGCTACATATCATCCTGAGAAAACAAGCTTCAGTGGGATCAACAAGAGGGAGGAGCACACATCCCACCACCACAACCAAGGTCACCACAGCCACAGACAAATGAGGAGTCAGATGGGGAAGCACCAGCTGTTGTGGGTGTTTGCAGATGTAGGCGTGCTCAATATGCCCTTGCATCGGCTAAGAGACCATGCATAGCACACTCACCCACCACCTAAGGGCCTAAAACCTTCCTCCTATACACATACATATACTAACATTGATGCCAGGCAACTCTCATAACCTTTACCTACCCATGTATTGGCTGTGTACTGCTTGCATCAGAGTCAGCCCTGAACTAAAACTGTTGTGACCGTAGCATTTACAAGGTAAGTATTGAACCTGGAGTGTATTTTTTAATAATATGAATGACTGACCTATCCTTGCATTTTGTTACTTGGTAGTGTACATAAGCAAAAGGTGGGAGATTTGTACAGAAATTAACTTAACATGTGACAGCAGAGAATTATTTGACTTATATGTGCTCATTATTAAGTAAAATGCCTCAGGCATCAAAGATTCACACAGTCATAACTCTCAAAAGTACTGATGGTCACTGCTTGCCCTCAGTTTAGCACCATAGGTTTGTACTGGAAAATCATTAAAGACAGAAGTTAGAAAGTAATGATGCACATTGCAGTTTCAGACTTCACGACCCTCAAAAGATCATTCACAATAACGTTGGGAAATTTTGATTCTATCATCCGTCTAATTTTGTAAGACCAATATAAGTCAAAGGTACAATTACCAGTTCAACATCACAAATGCAGATATAGTAAGCACTAAGTCAGTTATGCACCCTGAGCATCAGACACAAAGCTTATGTATCCTTGAATCCAAAAAATACAAAACAGGTATATGGCACAGTTATCCTCACTTGCACAGGGTGTTGTTGGGGGGTGGGCAGGAAGCCTAAGCTGACACAAAAGTTCAGTGAGTGTGGGTAAGAAAGAGAAGCAGGTAGACATATGGATAAACCAACAAATGGCCAGTGAGACAAAATTGAGTTTTAAGTTACACGGCTGAACCATGTAACTGTTGCGTGCGTGTCTGTAGGGGGGTCCTCCAGGTGAAATTGGTGTCTGCATGAACACTTCCAAGCTCTGTGCTAGCCCTACATTTTGGTATGTTGGACAGGTGTGAGCCATGCATGGCAGAAGTGGCAGTTCGTTGTTGACGCCATCCACAAGAAGTGGCTCTGCCAGGAGTTGCTTTGGCATGTCCATTCCCACAGTCAAAAGGACTGCTGCTACCTGAACGTGACTGATGTCTGCTGGATGAGCTCCCTTCATGAGGACACCCAGGACCACAACTCCATGGCCTGCCACATCTTTGTGTGAACAGTTCCCCCACTGGCAGAGCAGTGGACATACTGCCACTATGGGAGCATAATCTGGGATGGCCACATTGGCTAACAGCAGATGTGGCTGATCTATGCCCATGAGGATGCCATTCCCCACCCAGTGCTCGTTCCATCACAGTGTCATTCATCCAATCCATTGAATCGGTAACATGGTGGAGGCTGTCATGTGTGTCATCCTGTGCCACATCTGCAACCCTAAGAATTTCTCTGGAGCACCTATAGGAGCATGTATGTGCCTCCATGATGTCCCTAAACATACATTAAGTGGCATGAGAAGGGGCACTTGGATCAGTTGGAGGATGGAAGCAGGCCTCCTCCAAGCACACTAATAGTCCTTCTGCTTGGCATGTTGCCCACATGTTGGCTACGGCCAGAGTCAACAGGGACTGAAGCTGCAGTAACCATCTTTCCCTGATCAGTTGCCTCGCCCTCCACCTGTCCAATATCTAAGGGCTCACTGGAGTGGGTAGGAGTAAGCCTACTGGCTGTGTCCAATGGAATTGCAGAGGATGGCTGTATGTTAAACTCAGTTTCGGATTCAACCTCTGCACCTCTGACTGTGACTCTGTTTGGCCACCATCATCATCAGAGTCTGCTGATACACTGACATTAAGTGGTAGAATTCTCACACTTCCACTGTCAGGATCATCTATAACAATGCAGGAACAATTAACACCTAAGCTGCTATACTCCAATATATGTTAACAAAAGAAAAGTGCTGCCGCTTTTAGACAGTACAACACTACACACAGCAGTCCTGGCATCAACATCACACACTAAAATATTTCTTTAAATTGCTCATCAGTACTGACATAAAAATGATTAGCTTACCAGTTGCAGATAAGGGTATCCTCTTTAAGCCAGGTGGTTCTGGAAGAAATTAAGAAAAATATAAAGACAACATAGCAATTAACAGTAACACAGGGAGTAATACATTTACCCCTTTGCATGTTCATTAACTATACTTTCAACAAGAACTTGGATGACAACTCCAAACTAAGCTAATCAATCAGTGTGTGTTGTTAACTGTAGTGATCTTCAGTCCCCCCCCCCAAAAAAAAAATATTGTGAAATCGAGGTAACATGTTGATTTAAATTGTTTTACTGTACAACAGTATTCAATAATTGAGATACCAAAGCCTACCTAGAAGCTGTCCTGGGAGATGCTTGCTGTCCCTGAAACTGTTGCACCGATGTCAAGGACATGCTGTTTTGCACTTTCCTGGGAGTTGTCTGGATCCCTGACATTGGATGAGAACTCTTCATTTGGTGTTAGTGGTGGCACACTTAGCAGCCCCCTGGTACCCATTTGATCATGGCCCACTGCAGCCACTCTCCTCAGTGCAGATGTGGCACCAGTTCATATGTCCTGCCTTAGCCTCCCATGGCATTAACAGCTTCAGCAGTCTGCTGCCAAATCTGCATTCTGCGTGACATATTTCCCCATCCCCTTTCAAGCAGGAAGGCACCATGTTGCCTAAAAGCATCAACAATAACTTGGTTTTCAGCATCAGTGAAGGGTGGTCTTCGAGGATTGAGATGCCTGGGTGGTGTAGTCGTAGGTGTTCTAAAAGGCAGCAAAAGGATAATACACTTAAGTAACACATAGCTGCAAAATAACTATTCCCAGATAAAAAAGAAAAGGTAGCATCTCAGTATTACCCACTGGAGAAACATGAAACATTCTAGACATTTGAAATACAAACAACAGGCTGGATGCATAAAAGGAGAGTAACAATAGCAACATATTGTTTGTGCCATAACAGAAATGCAGCTTTGCCCCCCCAAAAAAAAAAAAAAAAAAAGAACAGGCAAATAACACATTTTGCTAACAAGTCATCGTTGAAATGCTAAAAGTGCTGTCAAATGAACTGTCCCTGAAACATGTCTACAGACTTATCACACAATATTCCATTTTAAGGTATTGTGTATAAGTGTGAAATGCCTTGACAAACATACCTATGGCATGAGTACACTTCAGACTAATGCATACAGATAAAAATATAAACACCTTTGCTTCAGATTTTTCTTAATTGCATTCCAGCATATGCAGTATGTAGCTGACAAAATGCAAACATACCTTTTCAAGTTCAGTAATCTTCTGTGCAGATGCATCTCAAAATAATAGCCTCTGTTCTGTGTTCTCCACATAAATAAGCGTCCTCACCTTCAGTTTCCCTAGCCACATGGTTGCCTTTTTATATGGTGTAGATTGAGGACTGTCAGTATGGTGAAGATGCAGTGAGGTGTGAATGGATTAGAATTGCTGAATCCCAAATACTTGGCTCCATGTTGCAAATGTAAACATAGTGCAGGCACTCCCTTAGTGTTTGTTTTAATGGTTTGCAACTGTGAATGATTACTATTTGGGAGAAGGAAATCACAACAGTACTCCAGGCTGCCCTGCATCCAGTGGGTGTGTCAGGTTAGATTTACAAAGTGTTAGATGTAAGGTTGTAAATGTAAGTAAGCAGCACACAATTCACAGGTTCTGTTCATTAACATCCAACCTTCCCTTCATTTTTTGGCAACTCCATATGATATTTCTATTTAATATTCTCACACATTTTAAGGCCAGTGATATAGAATGGCTTACAGACTGCATGCCTCAGATTACTGGTCAGCTAAATGAAGAATGACCAACAAGTACAGAGAGGTAAGACAGAGCTGTATATTTGCAAGCAATAATCATAACTGGTTGTGTGATCACTTAGTGCACTACATCCAAAAATAAATGTATAAGTAATAGTTGCATGGTTTCATATTGCAGTGGATGATGTTGCAGTTGGTTGTATGCAGAATTATTTCATTTCCTTGCTGCAAAGCTGTTTGTGTGGCAAAGAGGGATAAGGCACCCATCTTTTTTTCTGGAGGTTTACTGGAATGAGGTTCAAATCCAGATCTATGTTGAAATATCTCATGCGAACCAACATTTTCTAGTGCATATGTTTAGATTGATTTTCCTCATTTCAACTACTTGATCATTTTTTTTTTTTTCTTTTCTTTCTTGCTTTATTTTATTTTTTGGGTGGAGCAGTGTTTGAGCGATGCAGTGCTTAGCGCAGTCATGGGAAATAAAAGGAAATGAATTTCAGGTTTGTCTGTACTTATTTCATTTTCGTGTAGTGCTCAAACTGGACAATTGGACTACCCAGGAAGCAAAGAGAACACCTGCAGATAGGACCCAGACAGCCAAAAACAGAAACTGGATACATTCAATTAATTATGTTGGGCACCACACAAACCTGCTAAGAGATGTTGCCCAGTGGTTAACACAGGGACCAATTAGTAAATGTCATGTTACTAGTCCTGTGTCAGCAGATGTAAGTGTAGGACTGGAGTACAGATGGTCCTGGGTTCTAGTACAAGTGCAACCTTTTTTTTACTGCTGTGACAGTGCAGTTTATAGCAATGAACTGAAAAATAGAGAAGTGTTATTTCAACATTCTCGTGGCAACATGTGTAACTGCAGGTCTGCCTTACACATGTTCTGGGTTTTAATACAGGATGTTTTATACACTTTTGCTGCTGTTCTACTTACTCTCACTTGTAACACTTTAGATAGTTGAGCTGATGTGAATTTTATGTATGATGGATAAGACACCTTTATTGTGTTTTCAAATGTATGACTGAGGGTATACTGTGCACTATAGTTCTGTAAGTATAATTCTGGGATTCAGGTGCCTAGCCAGCGTGATATCCCCTGTGAGACAGCTGAATGTGGACACATGGCAGTTTGTCATTTTGGCTGCATTGACAAATGCCTGTGGACAATTCCCTGTGGGAATTGAACATCCCCTTGCACCCTAACCATAGGTGGCAGACACAAACCCCCATAGTGTTGCACCCTGCACCCCCAAGAAGCCAACATGTGCCGCTGTCAGTAGGACAAGTAGTTGCCACCGGATGCCAAGGGGACATCAAAGTGGTACTGTGAAATCTGTGTACTGTGGGCAAAGCCTTTATTAACACAGCAGATAAAGTGATGTGTGTAGTGCTTGGTGTGTACTAGAGCCAAATATATTCACAACTTGTAGAAATGTGCTATAGCACATAGGAAATCCTGCACATTACTGTAATCACACTTATGTTGCAAGATGCGTTTTAGGCGACGCTCTCTTACAACAGTAGCCTTCCTATGTGGTGTCACAGGCATCCCCTCAAAAGTGACTCCCTTCAGTTGTCTGTCGGGTTCTTTTCCTGTTGTAGAACAGACAAAAGGGTCAGAAAGCTGTACTGTAGTGAGTCCAAGTAATACTTTCAGTTGACAGTGCAATGCCTCCACCTGGTTATTGGTCCATGGGAAGTCCATGTCAAACACATCACACACATTCCAGAACATCAGAGGGTAGGAAGATGGCAGACGTTCGTGTGCTGAACAGTGGAATGCATATTTCCTTGGTCGGCCACGCACATGATGATGGTCCAGAAATATACTTACATGCTTAGCACAGTCAGGTACGGTAGCCACAATGTCCAGAAATGTGGAGACATCATCATCCACTGGAAGGAATGCTAGGTCAATCAGCTTGTGGATGGCTATTGAGAATGTGGTGTCCGTACCATACAAGGCCACAAGGTGGTGATGCTGTGCAAAATGGAATAGGCACCCCTTTAGAATACTCTTAGGGAATGCCTTTCGGCTGGCATGGATTGCTGCCTTCTTAAAATCAGTCATAATGCACCATGGAGTTCAGATGCATCCCTGATATGCAGCCCATACCCTTAAGTATTTCCCACATATTGTTGTTTGCAGACTATGATTTCCATGTCATTAGACAAAACACCAGGGGACAATTCATGCTGAGGTGGGGGTCCCAGTAGATCCATGTAAAATATACAGTTGACATCAAATAGCACATGTTGGGAAGGTGCCATCCCCAAGTATGATGTCTGACCTGCAAAAAACTGCCAGATTTTGTGCTGTAGTTAACAGAATCAAGGAATCTTTCCCATCCATATATGACTTTCTGCGTAGGATAAAGCTGCCACTACGGAGTGGATACTGGCTGACATCAATATCTGCAAGTGTTACCGGAGGTGTGGACATAGATGCCCATGCCCTCTGCTGTACCCTGGTGATACTACAATGCAGGGTGGCATGGCAAGGCATCTCCTGTAGTACATTGTATTCCACTGTGCCAAGGACACTCTGCATTACAAGACTAGGCAAGTCATTGCTGTTTACTGCCCTCTGCTGTAGATCTGCTAGCAGCATAGCCACCTGGGCAGTGGTTGCATCTGGTCCATACTGGTCTGGCAGTAATTTCTGCAGCTTTTCCCCCCTCATCCTGGCAAACAGTGATAGCACGGCCTCTGCAGGCCTTTATCCTCCACTCAGCACATGCCCAGTACCATTTGGAGAGGACTTCCCCGCTCTAAATGGTACAGGTATCCCTCCACTACCAGCATTGGTTTGTCTAGTTGGCTGGGCACTGTCCAGTATTTGTTGCCAAGCTGACCTAGACTATACTTGTATACAGATTTCATCATGGCAACACTACTTGTGGTTGGCCTCTCAGCATCCATCACATCCAGTGGTAGCAGGGAACAGTACGTTGACACTAACTGGGTATAGGCCAATGTCGGATTATGGTTATGCTGCTGTAGACTGCCTTGTGTCGTACCCTTCTGAATAAGTGTTGTCTGCCATAATGGCCCATTGTAACAGTATACACACCACCCTGCTCTTACTAAGTTTCCTTCTAGGGATTATCTACGTCGAATTCACACAGCCATGGAATTGACAAGTGACTGTAGTTCTGTAGGAGTCTATCCAGCTTGCTTTTACACCACTGAATTTGCATGTACTGCACAGGTCCCCTTTAACTCCCAGCTACTGATGCTGACCAATCAGGGTATGGTGCTCATTCTCAGTTTCAGAGACAGACATTACTTAGGGATGTTCCCCTGTGTAGCACCCTTTTCTGCCTACATGTCTGGTAATATGTGTGTACCCCATCTGCAACAACCATAGGATTGGTTTGGCAACCCCTACGTTACACACATGCTGATTCAGTTGTGTACGATCAGCTGTGGACAGTGAGGTGGGTTTATACTCCTATGTGTCTAAAATATGCTTTCCTTCCCCTACGTGTCAGTGTTCCCTTCTACAGTGGTTGCTTCTGTACTGTTAGGTAGTCTTTAATTGCCAAGGTTGTCCTGTTGACACCTGCCACAAGTCAGCCGTAACTGGGATACCAGTAGGTTTGACTATGGGCTTGCCATGTACAAGGGGGTAGTGCATAGGTGATGCACTATTTTATTGATGCACTTGGTATTACGGGGATATGTCTTACTCAGGCATGACTGTTTGTATGTATGTATATATATATATATATATATATGTATGTATGTATTTCTGTCTTGCAGGACAAACTACTGTTGTGCTTCTGGCTTTCGTTTACTTGTGGAATATTGTTATATACTTTAGTTAACCAATATATGCTGTGCACTAGGGAGGCTCTAACAGGGCACTTTATTTCCGTTGCGGGGATGTCTTGTGAATGTGTTTGTGCTACTGACAATGCACATGTACTAGTGTATCTATCAGCTGCACCTGCAGCTTCTTTGGCTGTTCACATCTTACACCTTCTCACAGCATGGTTTCCTCCAAGGGATGTGTTTGGGGATTTGTCTGCGTGTGCATTTGACAGATATTCTGCTTTTTTGTGTTTGGTGTTGTTGGACCTGCTTAGCTCACTTGTGCTGACGATCGCTTGTCTAACGAGGCTGTTTCCACTGTCAAGGAAACAGACCGCTTAGTTACATTAGGGATCGTCTCAATGTGGCAGTTTAACCGTCTATGTAGAATCCCACCATGTAGCTCTTTTTTGGCCACACCACTCTACAATCTAGCGGTGCTGCAGCCTTCTGCTTTCGGCGTTGTAGCTCATGGGCAATTGTCTCATGATCTACATGCCAGAACCCATAATTCTACTATTTGGACTTGCATGGGCTTCACATTTGCCCAAGACACATACTGGATCTATATCCAATAACCTTGTGAGGTCACACACATAGCTCATACTGTCACCTGTATGTATGCTTCCTGACTATGTCTGAGCAGCACTTCTGTAGCAAAGATGGAAAATTAATGCTGTGGAAGAAAACATTTTGTCCCTTATGCCTAGATTTGAATCCCACAGTGTAAAAGTTAATTTTCTCAGTATGTAAAGGTAAAAACAAATGTGTCAGGTCATTACATTTATGCCCCCAGTGCATGTCTGCAAACCTAACGCACCTAATAGTTACCTTCCAATTTCCAATATATATTTCCAGGCTACATCAATAGACACCCCTCAAACTAAGGCCAAGTGTCAGAGTAACCTTCCACTTAGTTATTTTATTCCTCATTGCTTGGCACTGCTGCTATCTGCTTAACATTGCACAAACACATTGCTTGGGTTTGAGCAGTACCAATAAACATGATAACTGGAATTGGTGGGAAAGCATCAGTCTCTATTGCTCTAGCTGTGCTGGTAGACATGGCTGGCTTTAGTGGGGAAGGTGCAAGGTTTAAGGCACAGAGGTGGGGTGTCCAAGAATCCAGGATATTTATTGGGCTCCTGGTAAAGCCAAAGACTTCTGCAGGGAGACTATTCTGGCTCCCAGTACAACTCTGAGGCATGGAATAACTTGGCCCAGGCCGTATCCAGTGCCACTGGTATTCCACACACACACACACACACACACACACACACACACACACACGCACTGGATAGCAATGTAGCCATCATTTTAATGGCCTACAGAGGAGAAAAATGGATACTCTCAACTGTTGTTTGGAGGAATTTGAGACTGCGGAGATCCCACAGCTGTGTTAGTAGGAAATAAACAGAGTATGTGCAAGACTTATAAAGCTTAATATAGGCAAGACTGGTATGCATAATGCTCTTCTGTTATTTTCTGTTCTTTCCCCAGCTGCCAGGGAGCATGAGTTCAATGTGCAGGCCCATGCTGCTCGAATGGGGAGGCTAAGGGAAACTAGCATACCTCTCAACCATAACAAATCCCTCGGTTTTTACCATTTTTTGAGGTCCAAATAATAGGGTGTCACCATTCCTGAGTGGCACCCCTTAATTTCCAAATTTCCCGGTTTTACATTTTTAAAAAAAAAATTCCGGCCTTTTTTTAGAGTGATGTCATCATGCGAATATATGTGTGGTGACTTCAGTTATGAGCAGCCTGTCGGAATTCAGCTGAGGCTTGCTCTTGGCCAGAGTGAGTTTAAGTTTTACAAGCCACAGGAGGAGGATAGATGAAAAGCAAAGCCTGAAGCACTGAGCAGCGGAATTTATTGCTGCATTTCAATTCCAGGTAAAGCACTTTAGTTGCTTGGAGTTTTTGTGCTGAATGTGCGCAAATTCTACATTTCAGATGTCCATTGCTGTATTCATTAATTTTGGTTGTCCATTGCTTGCTATTTATTTCAGATATTGTCCTTTGCTGCAAGCATTTATTTCAGATGTTGTCTGTTGCTGTAAGCATTTATTTCAGATGACCATTGCTGCAAGCATTTATTTCAGATGTTCTTTGCCGTTTCCTGTATTTCGGGGGGGGGGGGTTGAATATCCAGCAAGCAGACAAACAAAGATCGCACACATTCTGATCTTACAGCTTAAGTTGCTATTAACAGTTTGGGTAGATGGATGGCAGCGCTGTGATTTTTTTTTTTTTTTTTTTTTTTTAGTAAAAGATTGATAGCTGCGGTGGTGGTGCTGTGGTAGCATTGTCGTTTCACAGTAAGAAGTTGTCCTGTTTGATTCTCAGCTAGAGCGTCTTCTGTGTGGAGACATGCTTGAATGGGCATACCTTCATTGAAGGTTGTGCGTCAGGGCCGGCAACTCGGCACATAAAAATCTGCTGCCAATCATTAGCGGACGGGAGTACCGCTGTGGCGACCCCTAACCAGGAAAAGCTGAAAGAGACAACAACAACAACAAGTAAAAGATTGATAGCATGACTTGTGTCTAAACTGTATCTGTTTCCTGGGTGAGTAGATGGGCTGATCTAGAATGGAATTGTTTTAGCCATTACTTTGGGAAAAGGCACAAACATTAATTATATAAATTTAACACTGAAGGCATATTAACTACATTTCTCATGGTGAATGCCAAGCAAACAATGTACAGCAAGCGACCTCACATATAAATCCATCAACAAAGTTATGTTATTCTGAAGTGCCAGAAACAGGTAGTATGTTGGGTACAAAACACAGCTAAGGTCATGACATCAGACCACACAAAGTAAATACAGCAAAGACAGGGTACGCATGCATGACTTCAGTAAGATAAATTCTTCAGCTCTAGTAAGGGAAGAACACCACCACTATGTTAGCAGAGACTTAATGTATGGTAGTGAGCTGGCAAAGGAAAGACACAGATAAGCAGAGAAGGAAATGGAAATGAGAAGTTGTGATAGCAAAAGAGGTAGGGGAAATAAAACATGAGTTAGCAATTACTTAGTTTACTGGACTGATATTTCAGCCATGAGACTGGATAGGACGTTACTGTAACAAGGAGAATTTAGATAGAATAACAGTTATCTGTTTTAGCCAAGGCAGACAAATTTGGTGAGACAGAAGCAGCTGTCATGGCTACTAGGGCATGACTGGAAGTAGTCATTTCTAATAACCTGAGCTGAGGTCAAAAATATCAGCTCAGCCATTAACTTCAGTGTGATGTGCACATTTTCAGCATTAAATAACTTTAATGCAACTTGTAATGATACAGAAACAAAACTGCAAGGACCAGTCAAATGTGCGATTATTCAGCAAACAGCTATATGTACACTGTAATTTAATTTCTTAATTTAAATCAAGTACTGCAGCATCAACAGATGAAAGGACTCACTTTGCATATAACATCAAGAAACAGAGTAAATATATAGAAGTGAAGTTTTTCTATCTTGCCGTTCAGATATCTCGAGGTCAAGTCCCTATCCCATGATGCACCTAGAGTTACCTCAGATCTAGTTTGCCGCTGCAATAGATCAGAGGTTCTCGCTAGCTCGGGCCAGTAAAACCTTATTTTTTCATATATTTCTTCATAGATTTCTTCATTATATTGATAGTAGTACTTTTAGATTGTTATATAAGCTCTTATAGCTTTATTGTATAATTCCCTTTCTCTTGGTGTGCTTTTCTTAAATTTCTATTTGGCCTCATTTTTCTTAGGACTAGTTTAGATTATTACAGTGTGTTTAACAGTGACTTTTTGTCATAGCTAACTTTATTGATAATTTAGATTTAGTGTGTGCTTAGTTGGTAACCTTTTTATCACAAGTTTGAACAAATTAGAGCTAAGGTTTAGTCTGTGAACTAGTAGCATATAGTATTGTGGTGTGCATTTAGACACAACTTGATATTTTATCTATCTTGGTTTAGATAACTACTTGTGTGTGTCTGTGTGTGTGTGTTTTTTAGCCCGTTCTGTTTCCAAGGGCTTGTTGATTGTTGTGACTAATCCAAAGTGTTTGGGTCTGTATAGCTTTACAATAAACTTGTTTTGTGATACTGTATCTTGCATAGTATGCCTGACCAAGGCAAGCACCCTAAGTCTGGATTTAAAAAATGCCCCAAATGTGGCCAGAAAATGTCCGTCACCGACGGTCATGTTAACTGTGTTTATTGCTTGGTAGCTTTGCATCTCCAAGATAGCTGCTCCATATGTCATTCTTTCTCTTCCAGAGTTCTCCAGGAGAGAAAAAAAAAGTTGAGTGATAGAGGTTTGTTGAAACCCTCTTTCCAAGAAGCTTTGAGCGACCAAGATGGATCCAGTAAGTCCTCAAGGTCTTCCAAGACTTCTGAGAGTAAGAAATCCCAAAAGTCATTGACATCGGCTCCACAGATCTCGGAGCTGAATGTCTTATTCTTTTGGAGCCGGTCCCCAGTCCTGGAACCAGTATATGAAGTACCTAAGTCTCCTTTGTTACAGTCTGTACGCCTTCCATACACTCATCTCGGTCTTTGATCAGCTTTTCCAATTTGGATGTGGATTGTGTGATGCAGAAGTTTTTACAGGCACCGGCCTTTGCTAAATTCTTATCGGCTCCGACCCAAGCAGCTTCGGAAAAGAAGACCTTCTTGCCAGCTACTACTGTTCCTCCTCTGAGCCATACCGGTCCTTCAGAGCTGAAGGAGTTGGACTTGTTAATCATGGAGCCTTCAGAGCCGATGCCTGCTCCAGTGTCATCGGCTCCGTTTACTCTGACATTCTCAGTGCCGATCGAAGAAGCTAGGAGCCAACACTCTCTGGTCAGGTCCGGGGAGGATAGTTGGACTGACTCTGCCTCTCGGGGCTTCAGCTCGGATGAGCTCGGAGCCCACTGTCCCGGTGCCAGGGGTATTGATGGTTTCCTCAGATCCGTCAGTCCCTTCACATCAGAGCAAGGGTGCCTTCAAAGCCATGAGGAGAGTTATGCCTCCTAAGACATCTTCGACCTCAGGTCCGGCTTCTTCCTCCCCTAAAGTGCCTTTGCCTGCTTCTGCTTCTCACATTCTTGCGAAGCATAGAAACCCAGAGCCTCAGGAAGCCCCATAGGGTGGCCCATGCTCTTCTAACACCTCACCAGAAGCTCCCACTGATGAGGTTCCCAGGAAGAGAGTTTGTAAGAGGAAGCATCTATACTCCCCACTGGAGACCCTGACTTTTGATACTGACTTGGGTGAATCAGAAGGGTCCCCACTGTCCCCCTCTGAGGATATCTCATTTGCGGAGATAGTAGAAATCCTTAGGCAGAGGGGTGACTGGCAGTCCACCAACCCTACTGAAGACGAGTCGGTTCTCATGAAGGCTTTCGGGTCTCAGCCCTCCATCTCTTGGGTGTCTCCGCCCTTTGATGAGCTTATGCAGCTGGTCTCACGAAGGACGTGGGAGTCTCCAAACACCATGGAGCCTGTCCTTAGGAGGCCTAATAAATTTATCTCTGCTCCCCAAGACAAATCCTTTCTGTCCAAGGGTGTGCCAGCTGATGCCATGGTGGCGGTGGCAGCCAACAAGGAAATTTCAGAAACTTCCTCTTCTATCCATCCTCCTAACAGAGATTCCAGGATCATGGATAGATATGGGAAGCGCACTTATAGTTCAGCACTTTTGCACTGTGTTCGCTCAACTATCTCCCTCATTTTACAAGACTGCAAAGAGATCTCCTTAAAGAGCTTGGAGATACTCTAAAGGGTACAGTAGGTGCAGGAGCTTCAGTTAAAGTTGCCTCCCAGTTGGCTACCCTCAACTCCATTGTTAACTCGTCCATGCACCTCATTTCGTATGCAGCTGATGGAATGAGCAGGGCAAGTGGGTACAGGAATTGCTCTTAGGAGACATTCCTGGATGCACTTGTGTTCCTTTGTGGAGCCCTTCAAGTCATCCTTTGTAAATACCCCTTTTGATGGCTCATCCCTTTTTGGGCCCAAAGTTAAAGAAACTTTGACCAGGTGTGAGCAGAAAGGAAAGACTCTGCCGTCGGAGTCCATTTTTCCACTCCTACCAGACCCTACCCCAAGAGTCAAAAGGGAGGAAAGATGTGGTTTCGAAAAGCCCAAGGAGCCTTTCAGGACACATGTGGTGAACCCCCCCCCGCTAGAGACAGAGGAGGGGGCAATAATGGAAGACGCCTCCCTCGCGGCAGAGGGGGTCCAAAAAATCAGGGAGACAGAGATCACTTCTTTGGGAAGCCCTACCAGCAGTCCAGAAAGGAGGCCCGACTGTCCTACTCTGGAGGCAGTCGGGGGTCACTTATCTTTGTATCCAGACGCCTGGCTCAAAATAACAAACGACAACTGGGTACAAAGTATAATTTCCAGAGGATACTTCATTCCTTTTGCCACACCTTCTTCACCGACAAGAAAAATCCCGGATGTTCCACCAAGTTACAGGGAACAAGCAACAGTAGAGGTCCAAACGTTGCTAAGAAAGAGTCCTCCAACCAGTCCCAGCAGACCAGACAGGATCCGGAACTTACTCAAGATTCTTTTTAGTTCCAAAAAAGATGGGACTGGAGACCTATATTGGACCTCAGCAGGCTAAAAAATCTGTCAAGAAAGAGAAGTTTTGGATTGTCACGCTTCAGTCAATACTTGCCTTTTTAGAGAAAGACAATTGGATGTGCTCGATAGATCTCCAGGATGCGTACTACCACATAAAAATGGCCAGACAATCCAGAGATCATCTGCACTTCCAGCTGGGAGCCAATCATTACCAGTTTTGAGCCATGCCCTTTGGTCTCACTACAGCCCCCAGAGTGTTCACCAAATGCATGGCAGTGGTCATGGCTCACCTGAGATGTTTAGGATTCCAGGTGTTTCCGTACCTAGATGACTGGCTCCTCACCACCACCACCACCAGGCATCAACTCATTCAAGCCAGGGGTACCACCCTGTCACCCTGCAACCAGCAGGGCATTACAGTGAACCAGTGAACTCAGAAAAATCTGCCTTGTTGCCATCACAACATGCCATTTTTATCGGAGCAGAATTGGACACCACACTCCACCACGCTGAGACTTCCAGTAGAAAAAGTCTTACTACTCTGTGAGCAGATCTGCAATCTGATATCCAAAAACAAGGCTCCAGCATCAGAAGTTCTAAAATTGTTAAGCATTATGGCAGCTGCAATTCTGGCCATACCACTGGGTTGCATGCACATGCAGATACTGCAATGGCTGTTATTCACTCAATGGTCTTACCAAGAGCTCCCCATGTCTCACCTTATAATGATCATGGACTCTTGCAAAAAGGATCTTCAGTGGTGGTTGACCTCTCTTCATGTCCTGATAGGTCATGTTTTTGTTCTACCCACTCCAGCGGCCACAGTGACCACGGATGCTTCCCTGATAGGGTGGGAGGGGCATTTTCAGGGAAGAACAGCCCAAGGCACATGGACCAATCAAGAGACACACCTGCATATGACTGTCCTAGAGATGAGAGCAGTACTTTTAGCTTTGCAGTACTTCCAGAACTCTCTTCCTCTGGGTACAATTGTGATTCAGGCAGACAAAATGTCAGTGGTCTGGTACTTGAACAAACAAGGAAGAACCAGGTCATACCCCCTTTGTCACGAGACTCTGAGAGTATGGCAGTGGGCTATATCCACCCAGTGCTTTCTGTTAGCAATGCACATCCCAGGGAAATCCAACTTGATAGCGGACAAGCTGAGCAGAGCAATTCTGTTGCCCCACGAGTGGTCCCTCAAGAAAGAAATAGTGGACAAGATATTCCACAGGTGGGGCCAGCCTTGCTGTGATCTTTTTGCCAGTCACATTAACAGGAAATGCAGAAGCTACTTTGCCCTGATTCCCCCTCCGGGAGAAGCCCCAAGGGACACACTCATTCACGATTGGCCTCCGGGTCTCCTCTATGCATTCCCACTCATCCTGTCGATACCCAAGGTACTAGACAAAACAAAAGCACTAGGAATGACCATCATTCTAATAGCCCCTCATTGGCCTCGTCAGATTTGGTTCCCCTTCCTTCGACTTCATCTTTTGGAGGACCCTTGGATTCTGGACCCAGTTCCAGATCTTCTGATGCACTCAGGGGAATTTCATCCTTCTCTGCCCTCCCTGAAGCTGACAGCTTGGCTGCTCTAATTCCCATCATAGCCAGGTTCTGTAACCTTTCTAATGAGATGAAGCAAATTCTCTTATCTTTTCATAAATCCTCTATGAGGAAGCTATACCTTAGCAAATGGAACAAATTTTCTATATGGGCCTCACAAAACAATATTGATCCCTATCAAGCCCCTATGGTCTCCATTTTAGAGTTCTTGACTATGATTTTCAACAAAGGAGCTGCAACAGCAACAGTTCGTGTACAACTTGCTGCCATATCTAATTTTCATCTTGGATTTGAAGGACTGAACATTATCCAAAGCCTTTCTCAAAGGAACCTTTCATCTCAGACCACCTGTGAAATCTCCCTGTTCCCCATGGAATCTAAATTTTATGCTTTCCAGCATTGTTCTTCCTCCATTTGAACCAGCTTCCTCATATGGCCTCAGATTTTTGTCATAGAAGACTATCTTTTTAATAGCTATCACTTCTGCCCGCAGAGTGTCCGAGCATCAAGCCTTATCCATTAAGCCTCCTTATTTGATTTTCATGCTGACAGAGTCTCACTTCGAACAAACCCCTCTTTTTGCCTAATGTTTGCACTGAAGCTAATCTTAATCAAAGTATTGATTTGCTAGTTTTCTTCCCCAATCACTCCAACAATTTAGAATATATGCTGCACAAACTTGACGTTCACAGCTCAGATTTTACTTGGATAGAACAAAAAATTTTAGGAAATCTGAACAGCTTTTTGTTTCCTTTTCTGACTCCAGGAAAGGTATGCCAGTGGCTAAAATATCTCTTTCTAAGCGGTTATCTGATTGTATCACATTTGCTTATTCAGCTGCCAATATGCCCTTACAACACAAAATTAAGGCTCACTCAACCAGAGCAGTGTCTACATCCTCTGTCTTTTCTGCCAGACTTCCTACTGATAACATTTGTGCTGTAGCCACTTGGTCAAGACCTCATACCTTTATCACTCATTGCAAAGTTGACAGGGCCTCCTTTGGGTCTACTCTCCTGAAAAATATACTCCCATGAGCCACCCGAGATAGATGGTGCTTGGGATGCTACCCATCTGTAAGAATGAACGGCGAGATAGAACAACTTCACATAAAGAGTTATGTAATTACCTTAACATTCCATGTGAGTTCATCTCACCTTCATTCTTACTTCCCACCCTCCTACCTCCTCCTGGGTTTTTCGAAGACCAAGATGCTAGATTCTTGGTTGCTCAACCCTTCTATAGCTTTCTCTTATGGAGTGATAGAATAACACATGATATTGTTGTTATACGCACAAACAAGATCTGAGGTAACTCTAGGTGCATCATGGGATAGGGATTTGGCCTCACGCTATCTGAAGACCTCAAGCTTTGTTGTAGGCCAACCCGGAGCCAAGGATCGGCTCCGAACCCATCTGTAAGAATGAAGACAAGATGAACAACTCACATGGAACATTATGGTAAGTACATAACTTCTTTTTTCATTTAATATGTATCACAAAAGTTCATATACACCAGTGAATTATGTTATAACTGCACAGCTGTTCAATTTAACATGTGTTGTATACTTTTAGTATACTTATCATTGTAAACAGGACAGATGTGTTATTCATGTATCATATGTAGACTGTAATCATTAGTCACGCATAGAAGAGAGAAGTAATATTCCTTGTGATTTAATGCTCTATGCAATTTCTACTGCTGGTATTTAAAAATAAGTTATCGAAAGGATGTTCTATAGTGTTTCTAACAAACAGGACTATAAATGTAATGGCACTAAAGACCCAATGGAAAATACGGTTGCACTGTACTTTTACTGTTGGCTTCCTGTGCTGTACACTGTCAGATGAGCAGTTCAAAAACAGAGCTGCATGTCTGTCTGAGGATGCCCACTGCAGAACATGTACATTATGCTAAGCATTATTATGTCCATGTTGGGTTCTTTCATGTGAATGTGAGCCCCATATTTAAACAAACCCTGCTAATGGTTGGCCTCAGATGGGATTGATAGCAAGGCTGTACTGTGCGTTTTACAGCTATAAATAACACTAAGAGTCTTAAAGGGGGATAGTGCATTAAAAAGGGTGCTTAGCAACTCTGTTTATGCCTGAATGCAATGTGCATACTTAGAGGTGTTTTTGTGGGGTAATAAAAAGTTCACTGTACTGCAAGCTGTGTTTCATGCTATATATTTTTCTGGGGCCATATTTTAGTTGTCTTTTCTTCAGTGTGCGTTTGAAAGTTGGCATCCCACAATTCCACTGGAGTGGGCGGGATTACATGATTATGTATGTAAATTTTATGTTAATCAGTTTGCAGATTTGTACCTATTTTTCATGGCCCTTTGTCCAGATGTTTTATGTTTCCAGGTTGAGAGGTATGGAAACAAGTGGTATGTATGCAGCAGAAGAGAAGAGTTACTGTAGCATTAAAAGTTAAAGATAGCTTTTTTAGTATTTTACAGAATCGTATCAAATTCAGCATGTGTATCCCAACTGTAAAAGCAAGTATGCATGCATTACTCCGTAACACAAACCCATTGTAAGAGTCCAATATTAGACTGTAGTCAGAGGTTGTGGGTTCAAGTTCCACAACTTGCAACTATACAGTACTGTTATTTCTTCATTAATATTTACATTAAATTAAAAACTCTATACCAGTGCACAAATATCCTGCTGTAAACTGTATAACTGGAACATGCATATGTGCAATATATGCACATTTCAAGGATTACTTTCAGTAATCTGTAGTATGGTGTGTATCTGTTAGGAGGTATACTTTATTTGATTTATTTATTTAACATTTGTTTACCGGGAAAGTTTGACTTGGAACAAAGCCAGTTTTTCAGTGGAGGCCCGGGGAGAAACTTTCCATATGCATGTCCTTGTAATGTGGGAAGAAACTCACATGAACGCAGGGAGGACATGCAGACTCCACACAGAAGGCACCCAGCCAAGAATCGAACTGGAGAACCTCTTGCTGTGAGGCAACAATGCTACCGCTGCACCACTGCACCGTTATTACTTAAATGTAATGCTTAAGATAAAAGAGATGTATTTTTGTATTACTACATTTTATGTCACATATGATGGTAATTATTTGATCTTTTTTTTCTCTTACCTCAACCCTTATCTGTCTTTTTTATTTTCTGTTCAGAATGCATCCCTGTCATCTATGTGTAACACATCACTAAATGCTCCACAGCACATTGAGGTAGGGCAGCCCCAGTGGATCAGCCTGCCACCACTCCACCGTATCAGGCACTGATGCCCAACACATCTGGGAAGCCAACCTGGCAGCACCTTCTCTGCTGCCTCTGCACTACCTGCACCCTCAGGTAGTCCTGCCTCAGAAGCTGGTGTAATGGTACCCTGCAGGAGCAGTGGCAGAGGTGGGGATTTCATCACCTGCAGCAAGTTGCCAGAGATGGTGCATAGAGTCATGTGCTGCACCACTAGTGTATGCCTACGCAAAACGGAGAGGCTGCTGTCCCTCATGGTCCATAGGAGGAGGAGGAAGAAGACATCGAGCCACCAGCAAAATAAGGTGACAGAAATGACAGTCCAGTGGATGAGGACTCTATTCTCACTGTCTCCAAGCTTGATGGGCATGAGACTGTGTTGTTCCCTCTCTCACCGCAATCATGGTGCACCTAATATTTTGTGTCCATCACCATCTCTGTCTCTTGTCTTGTATGTTTGCAGTTGCTTACTTACCTACCCAACTTACCTAACTCAGACATACCTATGTCCCTTCCTTAACATTCCTTTCTTATTGAAATAAAAAAATGAGCACCTGTCCCACAAAAAAAAAAATCGTCCCATACATAGCTCTCCATTTTGCCCACTTGTCTTCTTGACACATGTGATTTAGTCCAATTGGCTATGCAACTTGATTGCATTGTGGTCACCCTTCTTTGTGGAGGTGACAGCCCAAATTCAGTTAATATTCTGCATGTGTTTTCAGTTTACACTTTTAAAGAAATTGATAGATGTGGTTCTTTCCTAACTCTCTCCTGCACATTCCTGTACTGCTTTCCCTTTGTTCTTCCCTCTGCTTGCTACCCATTTCACCACTTTCCTATCTACCTCACTTTAACACCTCTAATCTGGTCAAAAATTAGAATCACACAACACACATAATTAGCAGAAAAAGCAATGGATCCCTTCAATTTTCTTTAGCTCTGTGTTTGCACGTCTCACACCAATGCACAGCGAGAGCGAGTGGCGGCAAAATGCTGTGGTTACCCCTGCACAGTGCAACTTAACCCAGTTGCACTATGCCAACACACAGCAACACGTACTATAAAGAATTCATGTCATTGCATTATCAGTATTTATTTAAAAGTATTTATAAGTATTAGATACACCTGGATTCAAACCTAGTAGCTTGTGGGCTCAAAAAGTAATTTGTCAATGCATTTAAATATGTTGCCGCAAAATCTGTTAAGCACAGGTGTGTTTCATGTACTCAATACTAACCCTCAAACTTTAGCAATGTGGCTCACATTTGCGCACTGCTTAGCTACACTCAAACATGTGCAAAGATCAAACATGAACAAATAGCATTTGAATAATGAGTTTCAACATGTATTTTAACTTTCAGCTTTTTATTTTCGTATTTACTACAAAGCGAGTGGAACTCCTTTGACCTTTTAAGTCATGTGATTATTCAATATAATTTTTAATTGATTGTTAAATTAAGTATTTTGATGAAGTCCCAAACTGTAAGGTTTTGAAAGCATGTAATAGTTTGACTTGTTTGGATAATACATTAGTAGCGGCATTCATTTTTAGACTCTTCACAGCATCTTTTTGGTTACCAGTTTGCATATTGACATCTGAAGGTTACTGCTTTGTTCAGGTTATTGTCTTAGAATTTGTTTTTCTTCATGTCCTACTTATGAATATAGAGGTTTTGTTACATTGGTAAAATGAGGTTTCCTTCTTTGAGGTGATAGAACAAGAAAAAAGAGCTGACATAGCAGATATAGAACAGTAAAAGGTAGTTAGCAAAGTAAGGTATGTACATCAGTCCATTAAATGTCACTGTTGCTTAGTGACTACATTATCAGCCATGAGGGGCTGGTAACATGGACATCTGACTGGAATTTTTTTTAGCCTCACATGAAGTGCATTTGGTTCCTCATCTAAGTAAAACACCTGCATTAGGGACATCTGTAAATGTGTACACTGGAAAATATGGATATACACAATGTAATGAATCAGTCACAGCCAGGGTATACTTGTTTTTAGTTTTAAGTTGTACTGTAGAACTGAAATGTATTGGTAGCAAGATAATATACTTAATTAATGGATAAATTAGATACCTTCCCAGTAGTGCCCTCAGATCATGCTCCTTTAAAAATTGTACCTGATTAGGTCTAGTTTGACATTCATTGGTGAATGAACTTAATGGTCAGGGAAATCAATTTAAGTTGAGTTTTGAAACTTTAGTATTACAGTGGCATTACTTAATGCTACAGGATCAAAGACAAATGCAAGGTAAGTGGCATGCTATCATAACAGATTTAGCAGAGTTCTGGAGGAGGAATTTATCTCAGGAAAGCTGAAAGCTGTAGATAAGTTGGGACAATATCAGGTTGAGTTAATCAGTGCATAATATGATGCCATATGGAGCATTGTCAGTGAGAACTGAAAAAATGGTTATGTACATAATAACATGAAAAAATGTGATAATCTAAAGTTAAACTTAGAGTTCTTAACCTAAGGGACTTTGAGGTTACTCCTAGTGATCAGAAATATCTGGCTTTAAGGTTGTGACAGCAAACAGCATATAAGATGGTTAATAAAATAAAGGACCACTTGTCCAAGGAGATGTTGTAACATTCCTGATGATATAATCAACTATTTTGCTAGGGTTTTCAGTTATATGCAGAAGATATCATGCAGACTGTCAGGAATGTAGAATTAGCTGATTTATTTATTTATTTTTTTAATTCTGTACCTTTGGACAGGAGTGCCAGAAACTGCTGAAAGCTGGGGGAGAGTGCAAACTGGCCCACTCAGCTAAAAAAAATGCCCATTTTAGGTTACTGTCCACCACCACAACAGAAGTATTTGTGTAATATGAGCTGTAAATAATGTTGATGAGTTATCTGATTGCACTGAAATTTCATACAAAATTACAAATAAGTTAGTGTAGAATGTGCAGAGAGTCATGTGATCCAGTATTAGCAATGGTGACCTTGAGCAGAACTTTTTGTTTACATACCTAGTGGAAAAGTGAGCATAACACAGTTTGGCATCCAGGCACTTTCTTATGGCTTTGTGGGTCTATTGGAGGAAACTATCAATAAAAAAAAATTACATCTCTGAGCAGTTTAACATTTTCTAATATTCTATGGACAATAAGTCTAGAGATTTTCACTTATTAACTAGTTACTTTGAGCTTTGTTCAGTGCAAAGGTAACAGGACAATTTCCTGCACTCTGAATTTTTAAGTGCCAAGTCACAATTCCTGGTAATGCTATCCTTTCTTTTTTTCTCTAAGAACATTTCATATGCTAGTAAACAGCACTTTCAAGAGCAAAGAAATAGTGTTTTTGTTTTTTATGCCATATAAACAAAATATGTGCATGATTTTATATAGTGCATATTTGCTTCCTGTGGGTAAAGGTAACATTATGCATGTTATTCTGTACTGCACTAGTGATGGTATGACATTTTAATAAAAAAGTAGCAAATGAAATGCCAAAAAAAGACTTTTGACTTCACTGTGTTTCTAAAATGTTACCACTTCAGTTCTTTTTGTCCAAATACTGTCCAGTAGAAAGTGCCTCTTCTGAGAGAGATATATCACTGCTGACTGTGAAGTTGTCACATCTATACAATGGCCACAGTCTCTGAGACAGATACTTCTTTGATCACTTTTTGCTCCTGTATGTCATTATATGGGCTTTTTACATGCTGCCCCATATCAATGCCAGGTCTGCCAGTTTCTCTGTAGACCCCGGACTAACTCTGATTGTAGCTGGGACTGGTTATGGAAACTTAAGTCATCTTGGGGATCATGGCCACCACCATTAGCCTAGATTTTTTTTTTTACTTTTCTTTAGGCCTACCCCATTACTTCCTTTATCCCTTTTGGCCTTAAAGTTGCTTCTTTTGGGGAGAGGGGCATGCAGTGGGGCATATATTGTATCACCCCATAGCTCAACCCTTTCTTCTCTTTGGCAACATTCCCCAGTATCCACTATGGAGTCACTGCAAGGGGCACGTACATAACTGTCCATACCTTCCCTTCTGCTCTGTGAGTCACATTAGCTGCTAATCAAACCTGGGTCAGTTAGGTCACAGTGAGGGTTTTATCCTCCCCCCTGCAAAAGAGCTTTAGCAATGATTGTTTTGCATGAATAGTGTAATTGCCCACTACGTTCATACATAGTCAGCTCCCCAAAAATATGCTAACCACTTTTTATGTAGATTTCTGAGATTTGAATGTGATGAAGGTGAAGGCCATAGTGGCATCAGTAATGAATTTCAACTTGTTATTCACAGATACACATACTATCCTTACACAAGCCATATCATGTAACTGCCATTTGCTTTCACATATAACTTGCCTATTGCACTCCCCAGAAGATAGTCACCTTCTCTGTACCCTCAATGTTGGGTTGTGATGTAAGTGAAAGCACATAGTATAAATGTATTTCAATTTTGTAGCTCTCTGACATTATAGCCTGTCCCCACCCCCTATCAGGCCACAGCAGTGATCACTGTCTTGTGATCATCCGGCTGCTGTTTGTATTTGCAGGAGCAAACAGACTGCCCTTCCCCAAATATGTAGCCACTTCTGCTAATTATCTTCTTCTGTCATCAAAGAGATGCAATATGATGTTACACAATATGCTTCAGTGTTTTTAGCAATCCATAGTAGTTGCAAGATGACATAGATGTTTCATGTAGCTGGGGATATTTTCTTTTAAAGCCAATATATTTTACTTGAATGTCTGAGAAGTAAAATTCAGGTATTCATCTAACACAAAATTTTATTCCACCCATATTCACTTAATTTATACTTAAAAATCTTTTATGTTATAAGGGTACCTAAACTAAACAGTTCTTCTTGCAAAGAACTCACCAGGAAAATAATTTATAGCCACATTGCAACTTTCTTTTTCTCATCCTCCAACCTTTAAAGTGATGCAAAGAAAGCTATAATGCTGTGTTAAATGTGCCTTAATTTCAATCATCCTAACACTATGCTATGTCTACCTCTCCAGTCTTTTTCTACTTGGTTCCCCGTTATGAGCTAAGGAATGCATGGACTATGTAAGATGTTATTTGTTGACCCATGCTGTCTAGGACATATGATTCACATACCTGCACTATGCTGAAACATATGCCTTACTTGTTTGTGCATTATGATACACTCCTGTCCTTCTCTTTTAACACCTTTATTAAATCATCACTTAAGACCTAGGCAAACATACATTAACAGAAAAGAAAACAAACCGTATTAACATTTTTTCCTTTGACATACATTAGCATCATATATCTTTTTCTTTATTTATAACTATCATCAGTCCAATATTACATATATTGCTCACTTCCTGCCTTCCCTTAAACCTCACTCCTCATCCTGAACATCATTCTGCATGTATTGTTCCCACAATTTCCTTTTATTTCTATGTAATTTGCCCCTTCATTTTTCTAAATATCCCCCTTTTCATCTACCATCTCTATTTTATAGTATTCAGTAGTTCAAATACAGTTGGATTAGACTTGGATTTTCATTTTCTAATAATTACTTTTTTGACAGCCAACAGAATTAAACTTAACAAGGCCTTACTATGCCTAGCAAATTCAAATCCTGTACCCAAACTCAAAAGAATCATTTCCTTAGTTACAGCTATTTACTCATCCAATATTTCTGACAGAGTACTGTGTAGGGAATTTTTAAAATCTGCCGACTCATTACATCCCAAAATGTATGTTCCCAGTTACCTCTTTCTTCCCGATCATACCTCCATAATTTGCTATCTAACTGAGGAAAAATGTTTTGAAGTCTGCTTCAAAACAAAAATCCTAAACCTTCTGGACTTATTTCTCAGCCATACATATGTCCTCCCATTGTTCCCTTGTAAACTGCTTTTCCAGTTTTCTCTAACCTCCTCTAATTGTTCTTACAATTATTGTGAACTATTTTATATGCCCTACTAATCATCCCTTTTTAACAGCAACTTCTGTTCTAGATAGAACTAAAAACTCTAGCAGACCAGGTCTTTCACTTAAGATTCCCACATCCCTTTCTGTTTGCTTGTACTCTGATATAATTTCCTGGTAGAGAAGGCAGACTACAGCCTGCAGTCTAAACTTCTTGACCTCATCCAGTTCCATTACCTTTTCCTCTCTAGTTTATTGCTGCAAATTCCTTGGTTATCATTTCTGCTTTCTATTGTAAATTACAACCCCTCTTGCGTATTTTCTGTACTATTACCTGCAGTCATCTGTATTGGCAAAATCTCCTTTCTCATTTCTTGTGTTGGCTTAATTCTTAAAATGCTTCCTTCTACTTTACGAATATAATATTCTGTAAGGTTGTTGCTATTCTCCTTAAGGATCTACATCCAAAACCCCACTATTTCCTTATTTCTTGAACTTACCCCTACTTCAACATCATCCCTTTCCACTTTGAACTATATACTTATGCTTGTGTTATGTGTATGAGCCTTAACTGTGTAGCTCTAAAATATCCCTTCAAATCAGGTAAACCTTAAACCACCTTATTCTTTTGGAAGGATCAGATTATCCTCATTAACTCTTGCTCTCTTCCCCTATTCAGATAAATTCCTTTAACTCTTTATTACTTACTGTCCACAGCTTTTTCTCTGGTTGGTAAAAATATGCCTAACCCGTATATAAAACTAAAGGGACTGAAACATTTTTACTGCTTGTGTCTTACTATCCATATCCATAAACAAGAGCTTCCGGTTTCTCTGTTTTTGTATTATCTTTTTAGTCCTTTTCTACATATCCTTAGCTGCTATAACAAAGCCTCTTTAACCCATAGGCCTAAATAATTCACCTTATTGTGTTCCCATAAAAATGGGTATTGCTGAATCATTTTGTGCGTAGGTACTATAACCTTTTTTATCTTCATTAATTTTATATCCTGAAAACACTTGAAACTGTCTCAAAATGTTCCACAACACTGAGATGTATTTTTCTGGATATATCAAGTACAAAATAATATCTGCAAAAAAAGCCAGCTTACCTTGGTTACCATATCTGTGAATTTTTGAGTCCCTTATTTTCTTTGCTAGTGGCTTGTAAATATAAAGTAGATAAGAAAGGGGAAAGAGGACACCACCTGCTTAGTTCCTCTGTTCAACACAACTTATTAAAGAAAACCCTCCCACTTTAATTCTTGCCTCCAATTCTTCATATATCTCCCTAATTAACATTATTATTGTGTCAGGGAATGAAAATACGACCATTGCATTAATCATAAAATCCCAGTTTACTATGTTAAATGCTTTCTGTGCATCAAGACTAACCACCAACAGTGTTGTTTTCTTAGATTCTGCCTCCCTATGGATTATCTCTGTGAAATGTTTGGCTCCTCTCCACAAAACCACATTGATCCATAGCTATACATTTTGGCAATACCTTTGCTATTCCTTTAGATAAACCCTTTATAATCATGGCTTAAAACTGAAGTTGTCTATATGAAGCTAGATCAGATTAGTCTGGATTGTCTTTGAGTAATACAGTTATCACAATTTTTCTTCAAGATGCTGGTCCTTCCCCTTCTTTTAAAATACTGTTAAACAAAAATTTTCAGATCTTTGTCACTTTCTGTTCTCCTAACTTCCACAAGAGTACAAACTTTTCCTGGAAATTTTCCTGTAGATTGTTTATACATTACTGTTATCTCATCTTCTCCTACCTCAACTATTATTTGTTGAGCCTTGTCTGCCTCTAACATTAGCATAATTAAGCATTCTGTAAATATTTCCATTTGTGTTCTTTTATGACTTGGACATTCATCTGCTTCATATAAATGTTCATAATATTTCTGAAATATTTCTAATACCTCTACAGACTCTCTGGTTATTTTTCTTGTTACAGGCTCCCTAAGTTTGGTGACGACCCTTTCTACTTTCTGTTGCCTAAGTCTTTGTGCTAAAAGTGTTTGTACACTGAAGTGCTATCAAAAATAGCTGCTTAACGGCGATCTTTGTAAAGTTATGCATATTACTAAATACTCTTTATTTTCTCTTTAACACTCTGCTGTTATACCTCCTCTTATTCTATGAGATTTCCCCATATTCTGCAGTACTTTAACCTTTGTCGGCCCTGCTAGATAATTCCTATCACTCCTTAACCTTGTCTCTTGAGTTTAAGAATAGGGTAGAAATAAAAAAAAAATAATTTTATCCTACTGACTAGGTATCAATTTTTGTTGGAGAAATTTTTATTTTCTGTAATAACTCACAAATAATTTCCATTACCTATTCCTTAAATTCCTCTGTTTTTAACAAGTAGGTGGGGAACTGACAGATATAAAATCACCTTGCATTTTTATCATAGTTTTTTTCAGTGTATGATCTAAAACCGGTATTGGATGGGTGCTGAAAATTTCAGTCAAATGCACATGTGCCTCTTAAATATAATTTCTGTCCAGTCTAGCCCAGTTACTGTACCTTGGAAAATAATATATAATAGGTTCATAGATGTTTTCTAGGCTAATGGCTACAAGGGCCTTTTTAAACCTAGCCATGCATCCTAGATCTCTGACAAGTTCTTGTACTCCTGATAAGTGTAATCAAGGGTGTGGGAGATGAAACATTTACAAGCAATGGCCTGGTAGATAAACCATTTACAGGCTGCCTGTGTCCATTAGAGACATAGGTGCCAAACCAGGGATGAAGTTCCTGTTCTCCATCCACTTGTCCAAGTTACACTTGAATAGGGTTAGGGAGTAACTCTGTTTCACATGAATGAGGAGCCTGTTCCAGAAAAGGGGTAATTCCATCAGAATGGGGTCTGGCAATGCCTTGTATGCCAGGAATAGATCCCCCTCAACAGCCTGTAGGAGACAGAATACAGGGACAGGACCTTGAGACAGTATGCATAGGACATGTTACTTACTCCCTTTATATTCTTTTATTGAGATACCTTTGTAGATATTCCAATTGCTGGATGTTCCTGGTTAACTATAATCCAAACGGGGCATTGTACTCAGATAGGTCTGATGAATACTGAATGTAAATTCTGTCAGAGTTATTACTATTGAATTCATGTCTTGTATATCAAATATTTTCATAAATTTCTTCAGGAGTCTAACCTCTTTTGTTATATTTTCCCTTGTAGGTCTCCCTAATGTATCCTCACTATTGCAAATCAAGTTCATTTCCCCACCTGCAATAAATGTACTCTGCTGAAAGCTGGTTACATCTCCTAAAATTTTCTTAAGCTCCATTAATAGCAGTGTTTGGTGGAATATAAACACATGCCACTGTAATCCTTTTGCCTTGACAATAACCCCTTATTACCACAAATCCACATTATTGTCTTTTTTTCTCTCTTCTATCACTATTGGAGCCCCTTTGGCAATCAGAATTATTATTCAGATTGCCAGAGGGGCAATCCGAATTATTATTCCTCTTTTCCTTTGTTCCCTGTTACTCATTTGAATATCCATCATGAAATCCTTTTAATCAGATCCCCATGCTCATTTCTTTCCAAATGCATTTCCTGTAGCATTACTATTTGCACTTTGCATTTCTTAATACAATTCAGTAATCTTTCCTTTTTGTCTATATCTGTAAGGCCAAACACATTCCAAGATAATATGGACAGAGTAGCTATTGTGATAAGAAGCTATTATTCCTACCTTGTATACATGCCAGTTTTTTTATTGTGTATTTCCAGTTTTTGTCAAAAATGCATACACTAATGTTTGGCAGGTTGATCCTTTATACAGTTACCTATCATCTCCATTTGAACCTATGTCACATTTTCCAAGACTTTTTGTTTAAATGAAAATCCTAATACAATGCTTGATATTTGATAGTGCAGTGGTAGCATTGTTGCCTCACAGCTGCAGGTTCTCAGGTTTGATTCTTGGTTGGGTTGCCTTCTTTGTGGGGTCTGTATCTTCTCCCTGTATTTGTGTGGGTTTGCTTTTGCAACTAACAGTGGGTAAAACTGCCTTACAGTTTATAGCCTGCTACAGACCACCCTCCCAAACCCAGGAACCCCACTCGGCCTTCCTGAGAACACTGGAAAATATGAAGGTCTCTCCAAACACCATTATATTGGGCGACTTCAACTACCCAACCATAGACTGGGAGCATTACTCTAGCTCCAACACCCTAGCCCAAAGGTTCCTAGAATTTATAAACTCAAATACTATGGAACAACTTGTTACCACTCCCACAAGAGGGGAAAACATGCTGGACCTGATCATCACCAACATGGGGACTCTGCTCCGGACCAGAAGTGTATCTCTCACTGGTAAGATCAGACCATAAACTAATCTCACTGGATATTCACATTCCGACCCCACCCCATGCCCAGAAAACCACAGTGAAAAACTTCTTTAAAGCAAATTTCACACTCCTCAAAACCAAGGTGGAATCCTTCAAAGCCCCCGGGCCTGTGGATAATACGGCCCAGACCGCAAAATCCTTTATAAACGCATTCTATGAACACCTTCAGGAATGCATGGATCATGCAATCCCAAATAAAACCAAGACCCAATCCTCCAAAGGCAGATGTCCTGTCTGGTGGACCCCAGCCATAAACAAACTATACAATAGAAGGAGGAAGCTACTACATGATAGAGCAAAATCCCAAAAAGGGAAGGCATCTCTGATCAGTATTAGCAAAAAACTACGGGCACTCATAAAATCGTCTAAGGCCAGCTTCGAGAGAAAAATTGCACAGGACACTAAGGATAATCACAAGGCTTTCTTTAGTTATGTTAGGAACCTGTGTGGGAATTCCCAGATATGCTCAGAATTAGTCCAAAATGACAAAAAATACACCGAACCCACAGACATTGCCAACATCCTAGCTGACAGGTTCAGCGCAAACTTCTCCCCTCCCCACCAAAAGGGCTAATATCTCTCCCAGCAGAGTGCTGCCCCCCTGACATCTCAGATGCTCAGGTAAGAGCTGCCCTCTACAAAGCAAGAAACACAGCATCAATGGGACCAGACGGTGTCCCGGGCTGCGTCCTACATGAACTCCAAGAAGAGCTAAACCCAAACCTAAAACTACTGTTCAATCTCAGCCTTACTACAGGATATGTACCCAAAGAGTGGCGTACAGCAACAGTGGTCCGTCTCCACAAAGGTGGTGCCTCAACGGACCCTGGAAACTATCGCCCCATAAGTCTCACTAGCTTGGTCTGCAAAGCTATGGAAAGGATCATCATGGACCTTATAAATAAAGATGTTGGGGACCTGCAGACACTGGATCTTACCCAGTTCGGATTTAAGGGCAGATCCTGCCTCTTGAACCTGGTCGATTTCTTTGAAACAGTCACCAAGGCTGTTGACAAGGGGAAGGTGGTCCACACAGCCTACCTGGACCTCGCAAAAGCCTTTGATACAATACCCGACTCGGGCATTATAGATAAGCTCACCAGCTTAAATATAAACCCCTATGTCACTAGATGGGTTGCAAACTGGCTCAAGGACAGAACCCACATGGTTAGAATAGCTGGAGCCATGTCAGACTCCAAACCAGTTACAAGTGGCGTCCCACAAGGCTCAGTCCTGGGACCTCTCTTGTTCGGTATATATTTCTCGGAGGTACAGGCCAACATGGAAGGACTGTGGCTGACCAAGTTCGCAGATGACTGCAAACTGGGTGCCATAATAGACTCTCCAGCCGACACAAGCATCCTCCAAAAGGGCCTCATAGAAACAGACAACTGGTGCCAGAGCCATGGCCTCAAGCTAAACGCCACAAAGTGTATAGTCATCCCCTTTGGCAAAAACAAAGTGCCCACAAATTACCACATAGGTGGTAATCCATTAAGTACAGAAGAAGTAATTAGGGACCTGTGGACCCAAGTTGATAGCAATCTCTCATTTGACAACCACATGGCCAAAGTGGTTAGAAAAACATTTTATATAGCCCACCTAATCATGAAGGGATTCACATCTAGATCAGGGGAGGTCATCGTGCCTCTTTACTCATCCCTCATCAGGCCCATAATTGAGTACAATGCCCCTTTTGGGATGTACCTTGCCAGACACCTGCAGCAACTGGAAAGACCCCAAAAGTACCTCACCAAGAGGATCAAGGGGTTCAAACAGATGCCGTATGCTGCCTGGTTAAAGAAACTCCAGCTCTACTCAGTGGCATACCGCCTGCTCAGAGGCGATCTGTGCCTGACGTATAAAGCCATGTCCAACCCGGAATTAATGGACATGCTGCACCTCTGAAAATCCAAATCCCATCAAGCTACGCGCTCGAGGGACTTGAACCTCAGCACTGAAATAAATAGGACATGCTGGAGGGACAGATTCATAACCCAGAGGCTCCCTTCACTCTGGAATAAAATCCCAGTCCAGGTTAGGCAGAGTCCCTCATTGACTCTCTTCAAGAGGAATCTTGATGAGTGGATGGGAGATCGTAGGTTTACCCCGGGTATCACTTCTGTGTCACTGTTAGACAGAGGCACAGTATACTAACCTTGAAAAAGGACATAGCAAAATTAATTTAATATGGGTGGCAAAAGCCATACACACTCTGGCTAGGCTTATAAATGCCCTAGGGCAGATAGCCTAGTATGAACCTATGAACTAAATACATTTTCAGAACACCCCCATCCCACACAAAACTGTCTACATCTTCAAAAAATGAAGTTTAACCTTCCAGCACTCCCATTCCTTAGTCTGTTTTGCCACATCTGCTTCTTCTTGTTATTGAACTCTTCTGACCTATGATATACCACATCAGTACAATTTTTACTACATCTCACAGTATACCTCATGTAATGTCATGTTCCCACCACTTTTATTAAAAACCTTCTGTCAAAATTAAAACCTGGTTCAAACTCTGCCGATAATATTCCTGCCAAGTTCCTAAAAATTGCTGCCCTTACCCCATTAGTATTCTGATCAATAGATCATTTCTTGAGTATTGTGTTCCTTCTCTTTGGAAAAAAAGCAATTTTCATTCCTCTTCATAAAGGTGGTCCCTCAACATACATCTCCAACTTTCGTCCCATCCCTGTACTGTCCCCTATTTCCAAAATCCTTGAAAAATATGCGCAAAAACAACAACTACAGTATTTCCTTAGAACCAAGATCCTCTCTTCAGCACAGCATGACTTCTGTCCCAGTCACAGCATATCCACTGCACTGATTTCATTTCTTGATGTAGTTAACACAGCTTGTGACTCAGGACACATAGAGTCTACCCTTTTTTAGACCTGTCAAAAGCATTTGACACCAGCTCTCATTCGCTCCTCTTATCCCAACTATCAAACGTAGGATTATCTCCCCATGCCTTCAACTGGTTCGACAGCTCTCTCTCTAACAGAGAACATGCTGTCAGGTGGCACAACTCTATTTCCCCCCTCCTTCTCAACCCTACAGGTGTCCCCCAAGGTTCCATCGTAAGCCCTCTGTTTTTTAATATCTTCATCAATAATCTCCATCTGGTCATCCCACATTGCTCCCTTGTCCAATACGCAGATGATTCGACCATAGTCTGCTCTGCACCCAGTGAGACTCTCCTTTATCAAAACACTCAAGCAGCCTTTTCCTCTGTGGAGACATGGCTCCACACCAACCATCTCTCTCTTAACCCTAAAAAAACTAAACTTATGATTTTTACACTCAAAAATAATCCTATATAAATAAACCCAACGTCAACATTTACTCACTCAGTGCTACTAATATTGAGCTAGTAGCCCACACCAAATTGCTAGGAGTAATAATAGATGAAAACCTCAAATTTGATTTACATATTCAAAACAGCATCTCTAAGACCCATAAGAAGATAGGGTTGCTTAATAGGAATAGCAAGTTCCTCCCCCCATCTAAACTAACTGTAGCACAAGCATACCTGTTCCTTTTTCTAACCTATGGTGCTCCACTTTTCACCAATCTCCAGTCATCCCTACAGCCAAAATTAGAAATGTGCTATAACAAAATTGCTAAATTCCCTACAAACACCCATCACTCTACTCATCATTGCATTACTCTAAAAAAGTTACAGTGGCCTGAGTTTCCCTATTACTATCGCTCCAGCCCATAATCACTCACAAACTCATTTATAAACCACAACTTTGCCCGGCACTAAACTCACTAATCAGCCTCTATAACCCCACTAGACCACTTTGATCCAAATAGCAGCAGATTCTTCAAGTCCATAAACCCAGGTTACCCATAGGACAGCTACTTTATTCATGAACCATAGCCAAAAAATGGAATTCTCTCCCTACAGATATCCGCGCTCTGCATAATCCTTTCAATTTTAAAACTGCCCTTCAAAACCACTTCCTCTCCAATTGGATCTGTAACTGTTCCCTCATGCCATTACTTAATCTGTTCCTACTGAACTCAGCCAGTTCTTCTCTATGCCCAGCCTATATTCTTTTTCTTTTTTTTTCTTATCTTCTGCACTAACTGAATCCTACCATGTACCACACTCCCTCCTAAACCACCTCTACAAGCACCACATTCATTGTATATTCCATTTACTCCATATCTGTCTGTGCCTTATGGATATTACTCAAACCATTATTCCATTGTTGTAAATATTGTACCTGTTCACCAGTAATTGTAGTCACTCTGCACCTGTTTGCCTACTCTGTATTAATCTCAAGCAAATGTATTGTATGTAATTATTGTATATTTTCTTAGAATCTATTATGTTTCACTTATGTATACCTTGGAGCTTTTCTCCCCAGGCCTCCACCGAAAATGGGCCCTCCATGGCCCTGTGGACTTTCCTGGTAATCAGATGCCAATAAATAAATAAAATAAATAAATGTCTGCCCTTAATTTTATTTTGTCATCACAGATTTGTTTTTCTTTATACAATGTGCTATTTGTTCTAAAGACAGAATAGATTGTGTTTATTTGGTGTTCTGTACCTGAATATGCCCTGATCCACTGGAAAGCAACACTAAGGCCAGAATTTTCTTCGCAAGGCATACTTCAGGTTATATCATGCTCAATCTGTCTACCAGTAGACTTAATACTAAACACTTGTTGCCTGCTATAATTAAATATCCCTGCATAACTTTTTGCACTATGCGGAGACATTTTTCGGTCTGCATATTATTTTAATTAGGTTTTATATATGAGAATGCCATGGTATATGTAACATTATGTAGTTTATTTTTTGTATGTTTTATTTATATGTTAACTGAGAAAACCTGATATGTGCAAGTTTATCTTTTTAGATCTGGGAGCCCTGCTAGTTAAGAAACTTGCTCAGGGTTGCACTGTAGTGAAAGGAGACTGAGGGTTCCAACCCAGCACCACAGTATGAAGATCACTAGCAGCCCATAATTATTTAGTTCTTTAATCTTCCAGACAATACATAATATAGGTTAAATGTAACTTCTACATTTTCTAGGTAAGGTCAACCCTCACCATAAATGTACCCCCTCCACCAAAAAAAATGCAGCCATTAGTCTAACAACCCATTTTCAAACATCATCTAAGCGAAATGCATGAATTATAACAAAATTTCTGTAAGACACCACTGATGACACGTCACACAGTGGAACAGCGATAAAAATAAGAATAAGTATTGGGCAACAACAGAGAAATAAGCTTCATGCATACTGCATTAATTGTCATGTAGATGACTAGATTTTTGGTCACAGTAGGTCTTTTCATTATTAGAAAATCAGTCTTTTACTAAATTGTGTAACTTACCTGAAATGCAGGCAGCCTGTTTAGAACAAAACACATGGAATCACAATACAACAGTGGCAGGACATTAATTCAGAAGGTTAAATATTGACAGAACATCAGAACATATGTGCATGACTTTGCCAGTGCATTTATCTAGGTCTAAGAATGTTATGAAGGTAAAAAGACTTGACTGCTGTTGCCTTTGTAGTATTCAGACAGACTCGATCATTTTGTTTTGTTAATTCCATTTTTAAGGCTCACTATTAAAAAAGGGACTTACTGAGCAAACTTACTTTTCATATTAAAAATATCATTGTAGTAACTTTTTTTTTTTTTTTTTTTTTTTACTGAAGACAGTCTTGAAACATTTTAATTCTTTCAGTAGGTACAGGGGACTGGGATCTTAGATTTTGTTTTGTATAGTATAGCAATAAGAGTAAAACATTTATAGGGGTTGATATGAAGTTAGGTGGTTTAAAGCACTGTTTTTCAACAGCCGGTCTGCGGACCAGCTCTGGTCTGGCAGAAATTTCCTGTCGGTCCATGAAACGAGAGACTTATTGTTTACTTAAAAAAAAAATTCCTGTCAGTCCATGAAACGAGAGACTTATTGTTTACTTAAAAAATAATAATACATTTTTTTTTTTTAAAGAGTGCATTCTTCATTAAGAAGAATGCCCTTTGCGCCCAGTTGCACAACACCTGTTTAATCTGTATGGCGGGCTGTTTATGTCTTCGTCTTCCACGCGTGTGGAATTTGAATGCCAGAAGACATTTGAAATGCAGACTACGAACAGACGAGTGAGAGGTAGGCGTGTGTGTTTGGTTAAGTGGTAGGTAGATAGGTGTGTGTGTGTGTGTGTGTGTGTGTGTGTGTGTGTGTGTGTGTGTGTGTGTGTGTGTGTGTGTGTGTGTGTGTGTGTGTGTGCGTGTGTGTGTAAGAATCAGGTAGATAGGTGTGTCTGTGTGTGTCATAGCTCTCAACAGTTCCAGATTTTTGCCTCATAGTTTTGGTCTGTTCCTCATAAAATTTATGGTTTTCTAGCAACCCACTGAGGACTGAAACTGAATTCATAAAATAATGGTATACATTTGAGTTTCAGCCTTAATATCCGTCAGACAATGCGTGCTAACACAAATCATGTTATTCTAGTAACCGTCTAAGTTTATAAGAGCAATATTTAAATTCTGTCCCGATTTTGGGCCTTGTTATACTAGGAACAAATGTTGAATACTATTTTTCACTTAATTTGGAACCAATTTACAGAAATTGTGGAGAGAAATTTGATTACTAGTGAACACATCAATTTATTCTTGACATCTTTAAGAAGTATAGGAGAGAGAAGATTGACCATTATGGATACCATTGTAATTTGATACAATGCAGGATCAAAACCACAGGGGTAGAGTCATTAGTAGCTTGTATAAGATGCTTTGTGGAATGAAAACAAGTGACTAACAAATTTAGACTAGTATGGGTGACAGATCTAGGTAGAAGTAAGTCAGAAAGAAGTGTGTGTGTGGGGGGTAATTTTAGTCCTTAGGTATGCTGTCAGATCTCAAATGTTTATTTTGGGTGGGAGTATCTAAGTGATTTTACACTCCAGACAATATTGACAGAATGTTTGCCACAATAAACTCAAGTTGTTGGATGTGTAATGCAGCCATGCTAGGGGATTGTCCTTATTTGAGAATGTCACAGGTTAATTCTACTAAAACAAGAATTTCAGGAAATAAGTGAATGAATGGGAGCAGGTAATCTTAATGTCAGCAGTGGCATCAACTCCCTTCTTAATATATTATACATGGGGTCGGGGTGTCATATCAGTAGTGATCACCACCTAGAGCCAGTGTTCATGCCATCCGGTAGCTAGCCCTGCCACAGCCATTCTTCTGTACCACACACATTTATGTGCACATTCACACCTATGGTCAATTTAGAGCATCCATTCCCCCTACTGCATGTCTATGGAATGTGGGAGGAAACAGGAGCATGTGGAGAAACCCTGTGCTAACACAGGGAGGGCATGCAAATATTCCCTTGACAATATTTCTGTGAAATGAAGTGCCATTTATAACATATGAGGTGGGACCAGCTTTTCAGCTGAACTCTGTTATGCTGCATATCTTGCATTAAGCTTGAGGCCTTTTTCGGTACACCGGTTATGTGCATATTTGACCTCTTGCTGAAGCTGTTTAATATCAGTGGATGAGTGAATAGCAATGCCCAGCTTGCAGTCATCAGTAGACTTGGTCAGCCACACTTGTATGTCTACAAAATATATGCGAAAGAGAAGACAGTCTAACACTTATCTGTGGGGTATCCAGCTAGTTACAATTCTGCATTTAGCAATTGTCTCTGTCTTTATTTTTATTAGAATAACTAATGTAAGCATATTAAGTGGAACTGAAAGCAAACCATAGTAAATCTTATAATACTGGCTACTAAAACATTACTGGAGAATGGAAACAAGTGTTCTGTCCTACAGGTGATGATGTAAAATTAATAATGTCTGAAATAAAAGATTTAGAATAGCTACAAAGAATTTTGAGTCTCAAAGTGAAGAATGTAGGAAAATGGACCAAGTGAACTTCTTGGGTTTTGAGTATGGTTTTGTAGCATAACATTGATGGCCTTTTTTCAAATGCTGTAAATCTTCCAGTGTTTGGCAGTTAATACAGAGAATGAGTTTATATAAATGAGTTTTGGTTTGAGGGACCTTTTTCTTTTTGGAATTGTAATTTATTTGTAAATGCTTGGCAGATGACATTTTTGAATGTCTATTTCACATTCTAAAAATATTGTTAAAATTGTTCACTTGATTTGGTCTTTAGAGGATTGTATGAGATATTGTATGCTTGTAACTGCGAAGTGTCGCTCCCTGCGATTAAACTGTCTGTGTTTAAAAAAGGTTACTGTACTGGCAGAAGATGGGTTTCCCAACTGGGTGTTCATGTCTGCTTAACTGCAAGCTTTAATACCCTGATATACCACAGAAAAGCATAGTGGAAGCAGAAGCATTGTCAAAGAATGATGATCTCTCTCAGAAAAAAAAAACACTGGTCATCTGTACATTGAACTTTTCTTTTTGATTCTTTCAGTCATCTTTTGGCTGTTGCTCACAAGTCCCTAACTGTCAAAGGCAGTACACCAGAAGTGGCACAGGTAAGAGACATGTTGTTTTACTTTTTAATCTATAATTTGCTCACATCTGAGAAATATTAATAAGGAACTTTGTTTTTTGTACAGTACAAACCAGTTGATATTTGGTGTCAGAATTACATCCTTCAAAGAAACTTGCATGAAAGTGGTGGTTTCTGTTTTGTATAATTACTCTTGAAGGAGATGCTTAAACAGATACCACCAACATTGACTCATTATGGACCAACACCTCAGAAAAATTTTATGCAAACAGTCTGTAGTTAGGAAACTGTAATTTCTGATGTCTGCCTTATCTCCCAGTTTTATAGAAGAGTGCCCGTCTGTGCCACTGCAGCAGTTTCTTGCCATTGAACTGTTCATGTTTATGGTTTCTTCTTTAGTTGCTGATCATCACCTTGAAAACCTGTATTAATTTTCCTATCCCTTGATCTTGAGTTTTGATAATGCAGTGAAGCCACAAGTTCAACCAAGCTACCAATAGATGGCAGCTAAAACCAACAGATTCCATTTACTAAAATAGAAGTTTGGATACATGAACTCTGTTATTACAGTTCTCTCCTCCCCAGAGGTTTGTTTTTCATGACTTATCCATCTCATTATGTGTCCACTTCAAAGAGTTTGAGTAAAGAACTCAAACAATGATGTACATGAAAGCATTACTAGATCCACTTTACAACTGATTGCTGTACAGCTGTACAGCCATCCTTTTTCTGGAAATTGGCCCCTTCGATCCCACATATCAGCATCAATAATGCATCATCATCATTGTGAGAAAGATCATTTCTCACTGAGCATTTTACTGAAGAGGAAGCATTACTGTCATAATGTTCTGTGAAAAGACCACAATCAGCCATGGGCTAAAAAAAAAAAAAAAAAAAATCTGTAAGGTCCAAGGACAGGAGATGGTATTACCATCAAGACAAGGTAGGTGACATTTTTCCAGACTGATAAAGTGCACTACTAGTCCACTGATGGCCATATTGATTACAAACCACCAAAGTTCCTTGGTTTCATAGGAATAATCCCCCAGGTCATTTGGTACAGTAGGGTAACTCTGCTTCTGACTCATTTCAGCAATTGCTGTCTAGTTAGTATGGTAACATCTGATAAATGAATGTTCCTTGGTGCTTGCCCTGGTATTAAAATAGCATCATGACCCCATTTAGGTATCTTCCACTTCTTCTTCCAGAAGACTATCTAGGGGACTTCCAAGATGGCTACACATTGAGTAACAGCTTAATTTCAGCTCCCCTAGTGTGAAAACAGAAACTTAGAAGAGATAGCCAGTGAACTTTTTTTTTAGTAGCTAGTTAGTAATTGCACTGTCTGAATGCCAGCAAAAAAGAACTTTAGTGAACCTGAAAGAAAACCAACCATAAAAGGTGAGGGAAAAAAGTCACTGGGAAGAATTCTGCAGCTGTTCAGCAAAAAATAGTGCATGCTTCAGCTTGGGTGCAAGACATGACTTCCAATAACCTAGAGGAAAAAATAAGTCAAAAGTACTCAGAGCTGATTAAAATAAACAAAACACTGATGGAGTATATCAACTCAAATAACAAAGGGCTGGATAAAATGGAAGAAGTGTTAAACAGATATTCAGATCAGGTGATAAAACTGCAAAACTCAGAGGTCAAAATTAAGAAAATGCTGGCTGAATATGAGACTGTATAAGAAGAGATTTTTTTCAAAAAATAATAGAATTAGAGGACAGAGCATGTAGGGAAAACCTGAGATTTTCTGCTGCACCTGAGAAGCTAGAAGGAACAGACTGTATTAATTTTATGACGGCACAGATAAGTGACTGGAGAGGTATTCCACATCTGAGATTGTTAATTGAAAGGACACATTGTGCATTTGCGCCAAACCTGGCAATGAGAAAACAACCTAGATCTTTACTATTAAACATGCAATCTTACCAGCAGAAGGAGTTTATTCTGACAAAACTGTGGCAGAAGTACAAAATACTAAAGGTGGGAGACAACAGAGTATTTGTAGAGAATGACTACTCATTGTACACCAGGCAGAAGAGTAAATTTGTCACATTATTCAGGGAATGTCAAGAAGCAGGCATGAGATTCAAACTGCTCTACCCAGCTATCTTCAAAATATTTTCCTTGGAGGAACAAAATCATTTTTTGATTAAGTACATGCTAAGGAAGAAATGCAAAGGTTTGTCCAACAAAAAGTGAGCTGTAAAACAGAAGGAGATTCTGCTTCTTCTTTTTCTGGTAATAAAAGACCACAGAGAGTCTGTGTCAGTGAAACCTTTTTCACTGTTTCAACAGAAAATGCTTGAGAGAGGGGAAAAAAGCACAAGAGTTGACCAGAAGAATCGAGAGTTCATTGGAAGTGAAACAGAGACAGGGTTTGTGAGAAGGAGATGAGCAGGAATAGAACAAGAAAATCTGGAAATACTCGACTTTCTTGGACTTTGTTAAAAGTTGTAGGGGACTCTAAGCATATGCCGTACTTCATGCCATTAACATTTGGAGAATAAAATAGTAACATGGAAAGTGATAAATGAGGGATTACAAAACAATAATTATATTTGTGAAACATGACAGAACAAGAAAATCTGGAAACATTGGACCTTTTTTGACCTTGTAAACTTGTAGGGAACTCTAAAGCATATGCCCTACTTCATGTCTTTAATGTTCGGAAGAATGCTGAGGAGAGAGGAAGAAAGTTAATTGTAAGTAAAAAAAAATCGTAATACTATTTAAATGGTGCATGCTTTTCTTTGCATGTGATAAAGTAATTTTTTACGTTATTTTTAAGTGTAATGGGGATACTAATGTAAATATGTGCTCTGTTTATTTCTTTCTTCCTTCTCTATTTTTCCTTGTTCAGTTTTAAGAAATGTAGACACTGTAATGTAGAAAAAAGATCTGGTTAAAAGACCATGACAAAAAGAAAATTAGTGTGATTTTTCTCATTCAAAGCAAGTAAACAAAAAAGAACATTGAATATTATAATGTTTTTTTTTTCTAGTAAACAGTGTGTGTCTGGTTCTTATGTCTCTAGCACACAGTCTACTAAAGAGAAATGGCTTGGATAAAATATTTTCTGAAAGCATTCAAGAGTCTTCTCAGCTGAGAGAGCTGTAAAGATAATACAAAACCAAACAGTACAATAGACCCACAGCATATACCATGGATAGCTTTTTTTTAGGTTACCTCAAGTTTGTGTGTGTGTAATGTCAGTTTGGAACATTTGTTCCTATTAAGAGGGTAAAAGTTCAATATTTGAATATGTACATAGTTTTATGTATTATTATTAAGTTAATAGGTTTTGGGGGTGTTCTGGTGTGTGTGTGTGTATATATATTTTTGTTTGAGGGTTTTCAATTAAACAAAAAAGTTCTGTAAGATATGACATTGGCTCAAATGGAGAGGACAAAAAATATCTGTATATAAGATTAACCTGCCAAACAGTACATGCATATAACACAAAAGCTGAAACTAGACATTTAACAAAAAAGCTGTTATACATAAAAGGTGGGAATAATAATCTCTCAAGAATGCAATGCTTTCTATAATGTCTTTAAACATTAATGGTCTCACAGATAAATGTAAAAAAGAAAGAGTAGTGAACTATATTAAAATGTAGAGTGCAAATAGCTGTGCTACAGGAGACACACATGGAAAGAACTGAGCATGTGAGTTTGATAAAGAAAGGTTTTCGGGATGGTTATTCAGAGGAATATCAGTGGCAAAGGAAGAGAGGAGTGCTTATATTAATTGCAAGAGGAGCTTTAATAATAATAGAAGAGGATAAAAAAGATAATGTTGATAGATTTGTAATACTAAGGGGCTTCTGGCAACGGAGGAGCATTACATAGGCGTGTGCTTATATTCCACCAAAAACTGCTATAATGGAGCTTAAGAAAATGTTGGGAGAAATAATAAGCTGTCGGCAAGGAATATTACTTATAGGTTCATAGGTTCATATTAGGCTATCTGCCCTAGGGCATTTATAAGCCTAGCCAGAATGTGTTTGGCTTTCGCCACCCATTTTAAATTTATTTTGCTATGCCCTTTTTCGAGGTTAGTATACTGTGCCTCTGTCTAACAGTGACACAGAAGTGATACCCGGGGTAAACCTACGATCTCCCATCCACTCATCAAGATTCCTCTTGAAGAGAGTCAATGAGGGACTCTGCCTAACCTGGACTGGGATTTTATTCCAGAGTGAAGGGAGCCTCTGGGTTATGAATCTGTCCCTCCAGCATGTCCTATTTATTTCAGTGCTGAGGTTCAAGTCTCTCGAGCATGTAGCTCGATGGGATTTGGATTTTCTGAGGTGCAGCATGTCCATTAATTCCGGGTTGGACATGGCTTTATACATCAGGCACAGATCATCTCTGAACAGGCGGTATGCCACTGAGTAGAGCTGGAGTTTCTTTAACCGGGCAGCATATGGCATCTGTTTCAGCCCTTTGATCCTCTTGGTGAGGTACTTTTGGGGTCTTTCCAGTTGCTGCAAGTGTCTGTAAGGTACATCCCAAAAGGGGCATTGTACTCAATTATGGGCCTGATGAGGGATGAGTAAAGAGGCACGATGACCTCCCATGATCTAGATGTGAATCCCTTCATGATTAGGTGGGCTATATAAAATGTTTTTCTAACCACTTTGGCCACGTGGTTGTCAAATGAGAGATTGCTATCAACTTGGGTCCCCAGGTCCCTAATTACTACTTCTGTACTTAATGGATTACCACCTATGTGGTAATTTGTGGGCACTTTGTTTTTGCCAAAGGGGATGACTATACACTTTTTGGCATTTAGCTTGAGGCCATGGCTCTGGCACCAGTTGTCTGTTTCTATGAGGCCCTTTTGGAGGATGCTTGTGTCGGCTGGAGAGTCGATTATGGTGCCCAGTTTGGGCGCCATAATGGGTGGGGACTGGAATTTAATTTGCAATAGTGAAGATATGTCTGGGGGGCCCAGAAGGGAAAATATAACAAAGGAGGGTAGATTTAAAAAAAGAAATCATGAAAATATTTGATACAGAAGATGTGAATTCAGTACTAGGAGTTCTGAGTGAATTTACATATTATTCCCCATGATACAAAAACTGGGATAGGCTAGACAGAATTTACATTTCACTGGAACATGTGCATGTAATTGAAGGTCTTGATATGCACCCAGTAAGTATTTCAGATCATGTGCCAGCTATAACTAAAATAAAAACACAGGGTAATGAAATAAAAATGAGACACTAGCGCTTTCCCAACTATCTGTTGAAAAGAGAGGAATTTAAGGAATAGGTAGTGGAAATTATTCTGGAGCTATTAGAGAATATAGAAATTTGTTCTGAAAATATAATTAAGGAGTGGGATCAAATTAAATTTGAGTTTAAAAATAGGGTGGAAATAAAAGAAAGGGAGATAAGGTTAAGCAGTAACAAAATTATTTAGCGGGGCTGAAAATGTTAATAGTATTGCAAAATAGGGGGAATTTCACAGAACAAGAGGAGGTACAACTGCAAAATGCTCAACAGAAAATAAGGAATTACCTTGATAATATGAATGAGTTTAGAAAGATTGCTCTTAAGCAACTGATGTTAAGTTGTCTATCTCGCCTTCATTCTTGCTGGATGGGTTCGGAGCTGACCTCTGCTCCGACTCGGCCACTCTAAAAGCTCGAGAGTTGGTTCCACCGGCTCGAGGCTCCCCTTATATCCCACAATGCTAGGCGTGAGTTACCTCAGATCTCGTTTGCCGCTACAGCGATCAAGGTGTTTGGTTTCTACCGGCTTCTTGGTGAGTTATTGTAGAGTAATTTTTAGTCTACTTAAACCCCTTTAGTTTGATTCTTAACAGTTATTTCCCTTAGTTTAGTGGATTTTGTCCCTTTTTCTCTTCTTTTATCCCCTTTTCCACAAAGAACTTATAAGTTCTTCCCTCGGCCTTGGTCTTTTCCATCCCCTAGTGGTGTGTGTGTGATTTTCTCAGGAATTTAAAAACTTTGATAGTGAGTTTTAATTTTTGAGTTAAACTTGTATAGGGTGTAATCAGTGTGTTTTACTGTGCGTGTATGGTTACACTTCCTTCAATAATGTCTAAAGACTCAAAGGTCTCAGGCTTCAAGAAGTGTGACTCGTGCTGTCAGAAAATGTCTCTGACAGACGGTCACACTTCTTGTGTCTACTGCCTGGGACCTTTACACCTGCATGACTCTTGTGCTGTATGCCATGGCTTCAGCCCCAGAGTCCTGCAGGAAAGAAAAAATAAACTTATTTTGAGAGGTTTACTTAAGCCTGAGGGTTCCCTTACTGTTCCTTCGGGAAAACCCTCCAAGGCTTCTAGGTCCTCGGCTCCAGCTTCTGAGCCGAGGCCTAAGGCCGAAACCTCCGTCTACATCGGCTCCGGCTGGAGCCGATGAGTCTCAGACTGCAGTTTCTGTGGTTTCCTCTCCGGCTGGAGCCGAGGTATTGAAATTTTGTCGGTTCCGACTAGACCTTCGGAACCGACATCTAGAAAGAGGTCCAGGTCACCGCCCTTGGCTCCGTTCATTCGGCTCCAGCATCTCCCTTGCTGTCTGAACGGAGCCATAGATCTCACTCCTCTAGGTCATCGAGGCTTTCGGACCATGACCTTCAGAGGGTAGTGAGTCGACTTTAAGTCCGAGGCACTGGCCCAAATGCTTCAGAGCCCGACTCATCAGTCGATGCCTGACCCTGTCCTCATTATGTTCCTCCTCCGACTCCGTTGAGCTCAGAGCCGGGCTTCGGAACCGAGACTGTGGTAGCGCCGGAGCCGATACAAATGTCTTCGGCTCCATCGCCGGCTCCGATTTCTTCCTTAGAAGAATCTCGGCGCCGGACTTCCCTCGTCGGCTCCGAGGGTGAGTGGCATCGGACCCTTGTCCGACCCTGCTCTCCCTCTCGGAGCTTCGCGCTGGTGAGTTCGGCTCCGACATCGGCCTCGGAGTCATCACTGTCGGTGCCGAGGGAGGTTTTAGCTTTTCGGAGCGGGACCTCTGGCTCTGCCTGACAGGGGTGCTCGAGGTCATGCGGAGTGTGTTGGAACCTGGTTCAACTCCACAGTCGGCTCCGTCCGCCTCCCTCTTCGGTGCCTCGGGTCAAGTCGACTCACTCCCTCATCCCAGACCGCAGAGAGCCAGCTCCTCAGGAATCCCCTGTGGGGATCTCATCCTGTTCGAGGCCTCTCCTGAATTGGCAGAAGAGCCCCTCGGAAGAGAAAGTGTAAGAGGAAACACATAGACTCACCTGAGTCCGTCACCTCTGACACAGATTTAGAGGATTCGAGGGTTCCCCCCGTTCGCCTTCTGAAGATGTCTCATTTGCAGACATTCTAGAAATCCTCAAGCAGAGGGGAAATTGGCCAGCCCTCAACCCTTCGGAGGATGAATCTGTGTACCTTGAGGCGTTTGGCTCTCGCCCTTCCACCTCCTGGGTGTCTTCCCTTTGACCCGCTCATGCAGGTGGTAGCAAAAAAGGCATGGACGGCTCCTGACTCAGTGGACCCCACTCCCAGGAGACCCTCAAAATTTATCACGGCACCAGCGGATAAACAATTTCTGACCAAGGAGTTTCTGTGGATGCTCTGGTGGTTGCTCCTGCCACTACGATGGAACTAGCTCATCCTTCAGTGCCTGTCCATCCACCTGACAAGGAATCGAGGTCTATGGACAGGTGCGGAAGCGGATGTTCTCATCAGCGACCTTTGCAATGCTCGCTGAACTACCTATGCCATTTTACTCGTCTTCAAAGAGACTTGATCAAAGAAGCAAGTGACATGTTGAAGGATCCTACAGCTGCGGGTTTTCAGGATAAGATGAACACTCAGCTGGCTACCCTGAACTCCATAGCTAACTCCTCCATGCGCCTCCTTTCGTATGCGGCTGATGGAGCAAGCAGGGCCGCAGGGACAGGTGTAGCCTTACGCAGGCATGCCTGGATGCGGCTATGCAACTTTGCGGACCCCTTTAAAACATCTTTCACTAATTCCCAGTTTGATGGATCATCTCTTTTTGGTCCTCAAGTGAAAGAAACCTTGACTAGGTGCGAGACGGATGGCAAGACTCTTTCTGCCGTCGGAGTCCGTTTTTCTACTCCTTCTAGGCCTTACCTCAAAGGCCAGAAAAGTGGGAAAATGTGGTTCCACAAGCAATCTCAAGGGACTTCGCCTGACGCACAGAGTCGGTTCCCCGCCAGAGGCAGAGGGGGGAACAACAATGGTAGACGTCGCCCTAGAGGCAGGGGGGGTCCGCAGAACCAGGGCAATCGAGAAACTTTCTCCGATAAGCCTTTTCAGCATCCCTGAGGTGTTGCCCGACTGTCCACCTTCGGAGGCAGTCGGGGGAAGATTGTCACTGTACCCAGAAGCCTGGGTATCCCTAACTCGAGACAAGTGGGTACAGTCCATCATTTCCGAAGGCTATTCCATTCCCTTCGTTTGCATTCCAAACCGATCAAAAAAATCCCTTCCAGATGTTCCACCCGCTCAAAGGGATCTTGCAGCTTTGGAAATTTCAAAGCTGCTTGCAAAAAGTGCAATTCAGCCAGTTCCAGCAGACCAGCAAGGATCCGGAATCTACTCCAGGTTCTTTTTAGTTCCAAAAAAAACAGGGGACTGGAGACCAATTTTGGATCTCAGTATCTTGAACAAGTCAGTCAAGAAAACACGATTTCGGATGGTCACGCTACAGTCCATCCTTCCCCTATTGGGAAGAAGAAACTGGATGTGCTCTATAGACCTTCAGGATGCACTATCATATAAAATGAACAGACGCCCAGAAGATTTCTCCGCTTCAGGCTGGGAACCAGTCATTTTCAATTCAGAGCCCTGCCCTTTGGACTCACCACTGCCCCGGTGTTTACCAAATGCATGGCAGTGGTAGCCTCTCACCTGAGACGTCAGGGATTCCAGGTGTTTCCATATTTGGACGACTGGCTCCTCACAGCTCCCACCAAGCATCTTCTTCTAAGGGCCAGGGACTACACCTTTCGCATTTGTCAAAACTTAGGCATTTCGATAAATTGCGAAAAGTCTGTTTTGTCGCCTTGTCGTGTTATTACCTTCATAGGCGCAATTCTGGACACAGTCAACATGTCTGCGAGGTTAACAGATCAAAGAATAACAGACATACACAAACTGGTCTCGCTCCTCTTCAGCAGCAACAGAGTCAAAGCCAGGTTAGTTCTGAAAGTATTGGGGATTATGGCGGCTGCCATACCTCTGCTTCCATTAGCCAGATTCCACATGAGAATCCTTCAATGGATGCTCTTCACACAATGGTCATACCAACAACTTCCGATGTCCCACACCATTATGATTACGCAAACATGCAGGAATCATCTTCTGTGGTGGATGTCTTCCTCTCAGCTCTTCGTGGGAAGACCCTTTGTTCCTCCCCCTCCGGTTGCTACTCTGACAACGGACGCCTCCCTGATCGGGTGGGGGGGGCATTATCAGGGCAGAACTGTCCAGGGCACATGGCAACCAGACGAATGCCACTTGCACATAAATGTTCTAGAGAAGAGAGCAGTGCTTTTAGCGTTGCAAGCCCTTCAAGACTCTCTTCCCTTGGGAACGATAGCAATCCAGACGGACAATATGTCTGTAGTGTGGTATATCAACAAACAAGGCGGAACCAGGTCCTACCCCTGTGTCGAGAAGCACTCAGACTGTGGCAATGGGCGATTTCTTCTCAGCGGTTTCTGATAGCAACGCACATCCCCGGGAAGTCCAATCAAATCGCGGACAAGTTGAGCAGAGCTATCCTCATGCCTCACGAGTGGTCTCTGAAAGACTCTGTTGTGAGAGAAATTTTTCTCAAGTGGGGTCAGCCTTGCTGCGACCTTTTTGCTACTCCCCAAAACAGCAAGTGCAGAGATTTTTTCACCCTATTCCCTTTACCAGGCCAGCCCAGCAGAGACGCTCTAGTCCAAGTTTGGCCCCGGGGACTTCTGTATGCATTTCCTCCCTTCCCACTTATCTCTCAAGTGATACAGAAAGCTACCGCTCAGAAGACCTCATTGATCCTCATTGCTCCTTACTGGCCTCGACAGGTTTGGTTCCCCTTTCTACATCACTTTCTGTCGGAGCGACCTTGGCATCTGGACCTAGTTCCAGATCTTTTGATCCATCAGTCGGGTCAGTTTCATCGCTCCCTTCCCTCTCTGAACCTCACTGCTTGGTTCCTCCAATTCCAACCTTAGCCAGGCTTCCTCAAATATCTCACTCTGTTCGAGATATTTTGATAGCGTCCCATAAATCTTCCACTCAAAAGATTTATTTGAGTAAGTGGAAACGTTTCGCCTATTAGGCTCAAGGAAGGGACATAGATCCTTTCACTGCCTCCATCCAAATGGTCCTTGACTTTCTAGCTGAACTCTTCCATGCAGGTTCATCTCCTTCTACTCTTAAAGTTCAATTGGCAGCTATTTCTAACTTTCATGTGGGCATTTCAGAGTCTGCCATAATGTCCCACAAACTTTGCAAAGCCTTTTTGAAGGGAGTTTTTCTACTCAGACCTCCTATAAGAAATCCTCCTCCTCCTTGGGACCTAAATTTAGTTCTTAGTTCTTTGATTCTTCCCCCTTTCGAACCTGCAGCCTCCTGTTCTTTAAAATTGCTGTCATGGAAGACACTCTTTCTGGTAGCTATTACTTCAGCTAGAAGAGTTTCAGAACTTCATGCACTCAGCTGTCGACCTCCTTATCTGTTGTTCCATAAGGACAGGGTATCTTTACGAACCAACCCGTCTTTTCTACCTAAGATAGCATCGGCGTCTAACCTAAATCAAAGCATTGACCTTCCTGTGTTTTTTCCAGAATATTCTAACAGGTCTGAACAAAAATTGCATTGGCTAGATGTTCATCGTCAGTTAAGGTACTATTTGGATAGAACCAAACAATTCAGAAAATCTGACCAGCTGTTTGTCTCTTATGCAGAAGGCAGAAAGGGAGTTTCAGTTTCAAAGGTATCATTATCTAGATGGCTAACATCTCTGATTTCCCTTGTTTATGAAATTAGACACCAAAAGCTGCCTAACAAACCTAAAGCCCATTCTACCAGAGCTTTGGCTACTTCTATAGCCTTCCAAGACAGACTGCCTATTGACACCATTTGTGCAGCGCTACTTGGGCTACTCCTCACACTTTCATTTCTCATTATAAGTTGGATTTAGCTTCTAGGCATAGAGCTAACTTTGGTTCCACTGTTCTCAAGAGTCTGTTCCATTAGGCCACCCAGGACAAGGTGCTAGGGACGGTCCCATCCAGCAAGAATGAAGGCGAGATAGACAACTTAACATATAGAAGTTATGTTCTTACCATAACGTTCCATGTTAGTTGTCTTCTTCTCCTTCTTCTTAGGCCCCACCCTCCTTCCCCTGGCCTGGACAGACCTAGAGGAGTTTGATTGTGACCTCTCTTTCTACCACCTCTTTACTTTAGGTATATGCTCTGCTGTGCATATTTCCTAGATCAGGATGTAGGTCACCCTTCTCTTCACCCTTGTTTATAGAGGTGGACTTTGTTTCTAGTTATTCTGCTACTATTATAAGCTGGGCCTAGCTTACAAACGAGATCTGAGGTAACTCACGCCTAGCATTGTGGGATATAAGGGGGGCCTCGAGCCGGTGGAACCAACTCTCGAGCTTTTAGAGTGGCCGAGTCGGAGCCGAGGTCGGCTCCGAACCCATCCAGCAAGAAGAAGGCAAGAAGAAGACAACTAACATGGAACGTTATGGTAAGAACATAACTTCTATTTTTTGATAGTAACTCTACAGCACAAAAACTTTTAATACAATGACTCAGGCAACAGAGAGGAGAAAGTCCTGTCACCAATCTTAGGGAGCCTGTAACAAGGAAGATAACAAGGGATCCTGTAGAACTATTAGAAATATTTTGAAAATTCTATGAAAGTCTGTATGTTTGTCTTTTCGGCTTTTCACGGTTAGGGGTCACCACAGCGGAACTCCGGTCCCCTAATGATTGGCAGTAGATTTTTTATGGTGCCGAGTTGCCAGCCCAACCTTCAGCAAAGGCATGCCCATTCACGCATGTCTTTCGGAGGCCACTCGACCACGGGGAGGACATGCAGACTCCACACAGAAGGCAACTCCAGCTGTGAATTGAACAGGAGAACCTCTTGCTGTGAGGCAAAAATGCTACTGCTGTACCACCGCTGCACTTATAAAAGTCTGTATAAAGTAGAGAAATATGGAAATCAAGAAAAGGTGCAAATGGAAATGTTTATGAAGAATTAAATATGCCAAGGCTAGAGGTAGAGGAGGCTCAATTACTCTCAGTTAGGATAGGAGGAGATGAGATAAAATGATGATATATAACCCATCTGTAGGATAATCCTCAGGAATAGATGGTATTCCTGTGAAAGTTTGGAAGCTAGGAGGGAAAAAAACTGATAAAGATCTAGGTTTTGTTTAACTGTATTTTAAGAGGAGAAGTACCAAAATCATAGATGAAAGCAGTGTTAGCTGTAACAGTTAAACAGGGTAAAGATCCATCAGATCCAGCTTCATAGAGGCCCATTTCAATACTCTGAAATGGACCATGGAGATTTCTAACCAAGAAAATTCATGGTCTCCGGCAAATCATATATTTACAGAATTAAGTCACTGTCACTGTACTCGGTAACATACAGACTACTTAGAGGAGACTTGTGCCAGGCCTACAGAATAATCTTGGATCCAAACCTAATGGAAATGTTGCACATCCGCAAGTCAAATGGGACAAGGGTCATCTGCTCCAGGGACCTTAACCTAGCCTGCGACATAAATAGGGCCTGCTGGAGAGAGAGATCTGTGTCTCAGAGGTTGCCAATCCTGTGGAATAGGCTACCAGTTCACATCAAAGAAAGACCCTCTATGACCCTGTTTAATCATACCTGGATGAGAAACCATAAATTCCTGGAGAGGATTTCACCTATAACGCATCTAGATATGGGCAGTCGTTGCTAACTAAGATCTCGAGTTTAGGCAAAATCCTTTATATTGGGTTTCTCCAGTATTATATTGGGTACACACGGCTAGGCTTATAAAGACGTTTGGGTCAATAGTCCAGTAGCCACCTATGAACTAAGTCAACACGGGAGTGGAGAAAGGAGATTCTGGTGCTAGGGATGATTGCAATTAGGGATACAGATAATAGGCAAGAGGGGGCTGGAATTTATTGGAGAAAACTGACAAAGGAACCAAGGTATGGGGAGAAAATAACGAGAGAGGGAAAGGTAATATAATGGGAAAAAGCCAAGAACCTATTTGGACTGCAGGTTAGAGAAAGTCTTCCCCGTCAAGGACTGATAGAGTATAGGCAAAGAGAAAGAAATAGGGGGGGTGCTTAACGAAAGGCCAGCACTAGTAGAGTTTTTAGTTGAATTTAGAACAGAAGTTGCCATTAAGAAAGGAATAATTAGTAGAGCATATAAAATATTGCATGACAACTATAAGAATCAATCAAAGGAGGTTAAAAAGGATTGGGAAGAGATATTGGATAAGCAATTCACAAAGAAACAATGGGGGGAATATACGTATGTCTCCCAAATATGAAACTATGTTTAGAAGATTTAGGATCTTTGTTTGGAAGTGTTTACATGGGTATTTTTATACCTCAAGTAGATTCCAAAGAATTTTCCTCAGGTAGACAGCAAATGTTGCAGGTGTGATGGGGAGAAGAGAGATAAATAGGAACATATTTTCTGAGAGTGTAATGAGTTGGCAGACTTTAAAGAGTCCCTGTAGACTGCTGTGTCAGAAATGCTGGGTGAGCGTATTGGTGTAATTAAGGAAATTATTTTGTTGGGCTATGATGAAGAATCTGAATTGCTTAGACGTTGTAAGGCCTTGCTGAGTCTAATTATGATGGCTGCCAAAACATCAATTACTAGAAAATGGAAATCATAGTCTAAACCAACTCTACTAGAAGTAGCGAAGCTAATAACAAAGCTAAAGCAACTGGAATTTGAATCTTTAGAAAAGGGTAGGAGCAAATTTCACAGAAAAAATGGGAAATGTGGGATCAGTGCATGTAGATGAGGAACAAGGTTTAAAAGAAGCAGGAATTGAATGAGCTATGTAATGGTTGATCGACAAGGATTGGATATTTTATAAGTGATGTATAATGTTTGCAGTTACAGTTCTGTCTGCATGGTTTGTAATGTGTAATATTTGCACTGAGATTGTGTGGCCATGCTTTATTTTCATTTATATAAATGTAAGATTGCCTTTGTCATGCATGATAATTTAATAAAGATGTTTCTTATTTAAAAAAATGCATGTCCCTTGACACTTTAGCCTATTCCTTGTGGTTCTCTAGGATTAAGCAGAACTGTAACCTTAAAAGCATTGCAACAGGTGTAATCCATGTCTTTTGCAAACTGCAGTTAATCCAAACAGGCATTCCCAGGAAGAGGGTATGCAAAACGAAGCATGTAGACTCCTCTTAAGCAGGGAGCTAGATACAGCAGAAGCTATTCTATGCTGGACTGACAGTTTTGCAATCCCCTAAGGCTAGGCAGTTCTGGTCTTAAAGGTCCTTTGATTGACTGTGTGATTCTTACTGCAGCCACTAAGGAGGAGCTCACATTGAATACTTTATTGTATACCCCTCTAGCAGGGAGTCTAAGGTGATTGGCAGGATGGGGAATTGTATTTATGCATCTGACACCTTTTCCCTGTGGGCGTGTAAATTGAATTACATAAATAGATTCCTAGCCAAACAAGCTGTAGAGACTTTAGGTCAATCTGTGTCTCTAGGGTCTTCCAAACAGCCGCAGATCACCCTGAACACTTTAACAAACCTTTCCATGCATCTTTTTCACAGCACAGCTGATAGGGCAGCCAGGGCAACAGGGATTACACTACAATGTTATGCCTGGCACTGTCTGCATGACTTTTTGGAATATTTCAGAACATCCCTTACCAATGCCTTTTTTAAATTGTCCATACTTTTTGGGCCAACAGTAAAGGAGAAGCTGACAAAGTGTGAGCAAGACAATTAGATGCTGTCTGCTATGGAGTCAGATTTGAGAGCACACAGAGAACATTCAACAGAAATCAAAAGGGTTTCAAATCATTGTGGTTCAGGAATTCCCTGCGCCAACTGTATCACTCCACTTCAGAAAGGGTGGGTGTGGCAGAGGTGGCCTCTTTAATTGTTGTAGACCATGTGGATGGAAAGGTCCACAAAACCAAAGGAATAAAAAAAAACATTCTCAAGAAGGTCAAATCAGTATCCCTGAAAGCTTGCCTGACTGTTCATCTCTGGACCAACGATGATTCAGAGAGTTTGGGTGCCTTGATCAGAGCAAGCATTTCTTTTATATTTATGTGCTTGTGTCTGTCTTTGGTGTCCCAAACATCTTGCAGTTCTGTCCCTCCTGAAACTGCTTCCTAAGCAAAGTTCAAGGCATCTGTGAAGACTGACTGCTTGGTAACAGGGGTAATAGAAGGAGACCTAGATTTTTGGAAATTTGCTGTCTCCACCAAGTGATTTATTTTCTGACAAACCCAAGAACTGGGATTTGAAATAATAATGGGTGTTGGTGCTGGGACCAGAGATACTTCAGATACCATTGTATCTTTCTCATGTCGAGTCTTTCCAGGGGTATCATGAAAATAAAAGATGCCAACTCACAATAACTGAAGTCTGAGTGGAAAACCCTAGAAATAGATCTAGGTACAGATTTGTTTTTTTTGTTTGTTTTTTTTCTGCAGAAGAAAAGCTGTTTGAACTGAGGTGTCAAGCAAACACCCCAGAAACACAATCTTGTGCGAGTTCTCTTCGAATCCCAGCCTGTGAAGAGAACTCTCACCCAAGTGAGAACTCCTGACACTTTGAAAAAGACTCTGCAAAGGTAAGTAAGTAGTGTAAGTAAGGCAAAATGTGGATCCCCTTGTAGCCTAAAATGAGTTATAACTGGAGTTAGACACTTTGTGAACACACTTGTTGCAGTAGATAGCCAAATGGATAAGGCAGAGAACTGACAATGTGATCCAGACACGCACAGTCTTAAATGCCTGAAGTCTGGATGAATAGGGATGTGATGATAAGCATCTTCTAAATCTAATGATACAGGAAACGTAAATGAGGAAGGGGGGGTAACAGGTTGTGAAGTGACAATATTTTGAATTTTTACTTTATTACAAATTGGTTTCTTTGATGCCAAAAACATCCTTGAATAAAAATCTTTCCCAACCTGAGGAAGAGGGAACTGGCTGTATCTCTCCCTGAGACAACATGTGTTGAAGAGCAAGTGAAAATAGAGGAGTATGGGCTGGTGGGTGAGGAATTAACCCTAGAAAAGGAGGAATTTCCTCCCACTGCTAACTGTAACCTTGATGAACAAGCTACCAAACACATCTGTTTGAAACATTCTGTTGCCAAAGAGAGAAGTGAATATTCAGACTTTCCAGAAAAAAGGGGACTGCCAGGGTGGGGTGGAGGGAACAAGGTCCCTTAAATAGTAATTCTGACATTGTGGACTATCCTTTGTTTTTGTGGGTTCCTGTATTCGTTTTGGAACCCCATTGCCATTTCTTCTTAAACATCTGCTTGTCAGCATTTTGCTTAGACTGTTTATTTTGTTTTTTGCTAAAATTTAATGTGGAGTTAAGAGAACCCCTTAGAATATTTGGAAAAGGAGGGCTAAAAAAAATCTTAAGAGATTTCCTGTATATGCTTACCCCTCTCATCACACTTTTGGATAACCTCTGCAACTCAGGGCACAAAAATTAAATCTCCACCCAAAGTAAGATTTTAAAACCTAATTTTTTACATCATCTGGGAGGTTCTGGAATACAGCCTATCAAATTTCCTCAAAACAGTACCAGTGGCCATAGCCCTGGAGGAAATATCAAAAGAGTTATAGACACACATTAAACAATGAAAACCATTTAAAGCAGATTTTTCCTGAGAAGAAGAAACTGCAAACAAAACATCCCTCATACTTTCACAATGAATCAGAATGGACTTTCCACCCTTTACCTTGTTTAGCTGTCTTTGGCCTCCCTCCCTCAGTTTCTGACAAATATGGATGGACAGATAGTTTTGCATCCAGGGGATCGCAGTCCCAGGTATTGGATTCGCAAGAGAGCTGGAAGTGAGTTTTCAGACCCGAATCAGAGTTGGCTAGATACCCGTTGTATGTCATTGTATTTTTGCGATGTCAGTATCCGTTTTCGCTTCAGAAAAAGTGGTTAAGTTTTATGAAAGTGTGGGAAACAGATACCTTTTTGAAGTCGGAGTTAGGGATTGTGGGGAGTTGTTTGGTTCGCGCTTTAACCTATTTTGGTTTTTGGATGAGTGCTGAACGCCTACTTGTTCGTAGTTGGTGAATTTAAAGAGATAGGGAAACTGATAGACTGTGGTGTTTTAGGCCCGAGGAAGTATCCAATGCGTCGGTGCCTCGACGCCGAGCCAAGAAACGCCAAGAACAAACAGCTGATAAGAGGCGTTATGAACCGGCAGAGTCTGTGGCGTTTGCCGTTTAGAAACTCACGCCCGCAGAGGTTTCCGGAGCTGAGTTTTCAAGCGCCTTCAGGAGACAGGAGACTTTACTGTTACAGGTTGTACTGCTCCTTACAGTAGGCCAGGCTGAGGCAGGAGTGAGGCAACTGTTCTTTTTGGAGTTCCAGGCAGAGTTAGAGCCTCCTTCTGTTGAGTTTCCTTCTCAGGATGGTGTTCAGGAGAGGTCAGCAAGTTTAGCTTCCCTTCTCTTTCAGGTGTCTTGCCTCTCTCTCTGTTTCCAAAACTTTGAGAGGAAAATGGCACTAGACTTAGAGGTATGATGCCCCGTTTAGCTTCAGTAGGTGGAACCTGAGGTTTGATAGTAAATGGTTTAAGAGCATTGGCTTCTGAGTCTGATTACGGAAGATTTGATTCCCTATCCTCCTTGGCCCTCTGATTCTGATGTGATTGATTCCACTCCTACAGCTTCTCCGAGGCTCCAGTGTTCATTTCAAGAGACTTCACTCTGCATCCCATGAGGGAATCTCCTAAATTGGGATTACTCTATCAGCAGAGATGGCATTTTCTCCTCTTGTTTTCCATGAGGGAGAGCCTCAGCACTGGGGTATTCGATAGCCAATTGGAAGATGTTTGCTGTGAGGCTTCTGTTTTTTTACCCCAGCATAGCCCTAGCTGTTAAACCTGGCCTGTACTATGAGGTTGCTGAAGCTCATAAAGTAGATTTTTAAAGTCCTGCTATCTTTTTAGGAGACTGTTTCATAGGGACCTACTGGTGCTCATAAGTATCTTGGTTGAAATAGAGGTTCCCAGAGAAAGAAGGCGTTTCTCTTGGACAGAAATGAAAAGTGTTCTAGGCTTGAAGCCACTTAGTGTGGTATCAGTTTCACATGCTAAAATATCATGAAAAAGAAAGTTTGTGCTTTGAAATCTAAAGGTGGATGCTTTTGGTTGCTTCTATATCTCTAAAAGGTTGGCTTTGAATTATCATATTGAGTAACAAAAGTTCAAGATGGAGTTTAAGAGTCTAAAGATGTGCTGGATGTAGTTTCTGCAATTAGCTGCATTCTTTGCTGTGTGGGTTCATGTGTTGGTGGTTGAGGATCTAGAATTTAGCTGAGCATGTTTTCTGGTTGATTGATCGGTTGAGGGCTGAGCATGTTATATTTGGGATTTTGATTGAAAGATGGTTTCAAAAGATCTTTACAGTCTGATGTTTAAGCATTTTTGTGTGTAAAGATTTTTGCAGGAAGTTGATGCAAATTTGGAGATAATTTTGCACTAAAGGGATTCACCTTAGGTAGCTTATGGTTAGTAGTCTAAGGTGGTGGAAGGCGTGGTAGGGGCAGATGGACAGGAGTCTAGGGATTCCCAGTCTAGGTAGGGGTCTCCACGAAGGGGTAGGCCCAGGCTCAAGGTTCTCTTTGCTCAGACTTCAGACCCACCTAGGGGCAGCAGCTTCTGCCAACAGAAGCTGTCACTCAGCAGCTCCTCGCTGGGTAGGAAGACTGTCTCTTTTCAGCTTGCAGATGAAGAATCACCTTTCAACAGATTTCAATTGATTATCTCTTTCAATCTTTCAAGGTTTTATTTCATATCATGATGGGTGTTGGGGTGTTGCCAGGCGTTCTTCTCGGTTATATTTTTTTCTCCCACTCCCCAAATCAAAGGGGCTTGCTCCCAATCCTCTCATTCAAAGGAAATAGGTATCAGAAAGGAGAACTCCAATTATTCTCGCCTGTTCCCTGGAGAAGTACCACCAAAGAAGAAAGTTCAAGGAGACCAATTTTCCCGACCACCATCCTCCCTTGCTTATCGGACATTCTTATCTTCAAGATGTTCTCAACACTTATCTGACATTCTCAATGGCAAAGATCACTGGATGCAAACTTTACTCTGCTTTAGCTTACCTTCATGTGCCTACTGTTAAGTTGATAGAAGTATCACGTTTTCTGCCTATATAATTCTCATTATCAGTTCTCTTTCATGCATGGCTTGCGCTCTACCTATATCAGTCTTCTTCGCAAGGTTCTCTTCAGCTATATCCACTGTACTAAGAGTAGTTCAAATCTTCTACAACTTGGATAGCTCTATCCTTGCTTGCTCCAAGATCTATCCTTCCTTACTTGCCTGAAGATATGTTTCTCAAGTGCTAGGATGCCTACATAGCAGGAAGAAGATGCCTAAATAAGAGAAGTCTAGTAAGGGCTCAAGACATGTGCTTTCTGGGTGTGAGTAGTCTTTACAACAGTGTGAGACTGTTTTAACCCGGACAAAGCAGCTTCTATCCTGGGACAATCACCTTTCAACAAAAGAGTTCATCCCTTTACTTCCATCAACTATACAAGGGTTCATCGTGCTGAAGCATACTTCCCAATGCTTAAAACTGCATGGTGCTGCCCTTCTCTGGTACTGCAAAATCCCAATGCCAAACACTGCATCAAAAAGCACTGTTTGTATCTCAAAAATGGGCCAGCAACAAACGGATTTTGATCTGGGCTCGGGAATGTCACCTAACCTGAAAAAGAATTTGTTGTAGGGCCAGAGAGTGGATCAAGATTGGATTCCTCTCAGCGAGGGCCAATTAGGGGAGCTCATCTAAATGGAAAGTGGATACACATTTGGGAGGGAGCTCATCTAAATGGAAAGTGGATACAAGAGGAGAGGCCTGCCAGACCAGGCAACATGTAGCTTTCGAGAACAGCACAGTTTCCAGGGCAGGCTTTGATTAATGGCTTTTTTGAGTTACTTCTGTGGTACATCAACAACAAACACAAACACAACACACAACTCTATCAAGGCGGCAATCAACAAATGGGGGACTCGCTCATTCAAGCAACTTGCAATTGGGAGATCGATTTTCTGCGGGACTAACAGAACTGGCAACTCTTCTGCCGAAGGCAGACCTTACCGGGATCCTTACGCAGACAAGCAGACGTGTTAAATTTTCAGAAATCACCAGTCTCGTATTTCAGAAAACTGATAGTCCATTCACGCTTCTCCACTATATGACCAGCTTTCATTCCACTGCACGAGGGGTTTAAAAACCCAGCTGCAAAAGGTTTCATCACACAGCTTGAAAGGGTTGCCTTTCATGTGTATGCCCTTCTTTCAGTTGCCTCTTCTTCCAAAGGTGCCTTTAAATTTCAACCTCTTTTAGCCAAGGACAGTTTTAATTTAAGGAGTTTTTAATAGCTCCAGATTGGCCTCGCAACACTTGTCTGCACTAAAGCCTCCATGGCCACTGCTCCCCATTCCCACATCTGTTGTATAAGTTACCTATCATCTGCATCAATGTCAAGCTTCTATTCGTTATCTGCTCACTCCTGGCATCTTCTGTGTTGACACACAACAGCACACAACTTCCTCAACAAACCCTAAACAAGTTTTAAATGACATCAGAGGAAGCTAGTAGGTTTAAATTAATAGTGAGTGCATGGAAGGAAAAGGTTTGGAGAAAATGGAAGAGTATTTTTCTAGCATTGTAGATTTGAATTGAGCTCTCGTTTATCCTTTCTTCATCTTACTGAAGTTATGGACATTATTTTGTTAAAGATTCCATGTCTCTTCCATTAAGATTCATTTTATGATTGCTTGACTATTGTGTTTTCACATCCCACCATTGTTCCCAGTTTCCAGTAGGCCCTTGTTAAAGCAAGACCCCAATAGAGCTCCTAGCGAGAGCTCCCATCTCAATTTGTGTTTTTGTTTTGTACTCTACAACCTTTTGATACCTTTGAGCTGGCTTTTACTGAAATACTGCCGACTTGTCATGGAAGACAGCTTTTCTGTATTACTTTACTGCAAGAAGGGTGTCTGAGTTGCAGCCCCTTATGGCAGTAGCCTCCCTTTTGATTTTTTCATAGGATACAGGGGTATTATTTACGTTCCTACTTACTTCTCAGGTGGTTTCTTTTAGTGTGGCTTTAAACAAAACTATTATTTTGCTTTTTTTTTATGCAGACCCAAAAAAAGGGGAAAAGATTGCACACTTTAGATGTAATATAGGCACACTTGTGTTGTATTTACAGGACACTAATATTTTGCAGTCTCAGCAGTTGTTTGTTTCTTTTCTTTTGCTTTTCGCAGGGGGCAAGTGTGTGTACAAAGCCTATTTCTAGGTGGGTTGTTTTGCATTGCATTTTGTATTCCCATCATGTGAATGGTTTCAGCATTCCAGCTGAGCCTCATTCCACTAGGGCTACTGCCACTAGGGGCTTGACTTTCTAAAACTGGGTGGCAACTAAGTTGGATTTTTGGGCACTTGGAGTTCAGTGCATACTTTCTTCTAAGCATTATCACCCTCTCTCACTCAAGTCTAGGGCTGGTTTTTTGCCACTATTTTTGCAGGCATGTCAGCTTGTTCTCTCTTTGCTTCTTTATTTGCCAGCCTTACCTGCTTCTGGATTCTCTGGGATTCTACCCAACGCAATGTGGCAGCAAGAAGCGAGAAACTTTTTTACCCCTTGTAAAAATGTAGATGTTCGGGATCCACATTGTTGCAGTCCAACAACCCTCCTCCCTCCTTCCCTCTGTGTGTTGGGGGTGGTTATGTAGGTGAGGTTATATGCATTTTATTTATATATATTTTTTATATATGGTGCATATTTGGCAGGTATATTGGGCCTGCCTTGTCTTTTTAGGGTCTTCAAGAAAAGATTGCAGAAAAGATGGATATGACGACGGTCATCACCCTGCCCTGACGCGCGTCAGTGGCGTCCTAATACGACGCCGCGACAGCCATCATATATACTCTTATTCGGGGCCGACTGAGAGGACTACCCCAATAGTAGTTAGGACTGGCAATGCGATCCCCGAAACATCTACATTTATGGTAGGTACAAAACTGTACTTTTCCTATGTTTTCTCCTGCCAGTCTGGTTGATATAGGTATCCTGAGACAGTGTAGCAAATGCCTCATGTACACGGACACACTACCACCTAGGAACACAATTTGTGAGAGATACAATTACATTAAGATCCTAGAGTCAATGCTTTTGCAAGCCAGTATATCTGGTACTGAGAAGGATGTCAAAATAAACACCACACCTAAACTACCATCCATTCCTAAACAACACACACCCACATATGTGGAGGTCCTCAACAAAAACATACCCAAACAAGAGACCTCCGAGGCAAAAACACACGTGAACTGCAATGCCTACCACACCACACACCACACTTAGTCCACACACCTGTGTCTCACAGCCACTAAGGCCTAAACATAAACCCAACATATTAGCCATAGGAGACTCCATTGTGAGACACACGGATGTTCCTCTCACCAGGCTGGATAAGGAGAAAGTCATGGTTAGTTGGTTTTCGGGTGCCAGAATCCGCCATATCACCCATGCACTCAACTGTCTCAATAACAGGTACTGTTATGACTCTGTCATAGTCCATGTTGGCGTGAATGACTTGAGAATAAGATGTATCTCCCTGAACTACATAGAGAGAGACATGATAGAGCTCTGAATATGTGTCCCAGGCAGGTATGTTCCTAGCACATCTGTTGGTAGCAACATTCTACCATCACCCAGAATGATGCCTCAATACAAACAGAAAATTATTGACTTTAACAATTGGCTTACTTTCTGGTGTCATTCCAAGGGGATCCAGTACCTGAAAGACTAGGAAGACATGATTGACAAACCACACTGCTTTGCTAGAGATGGCCTGCATCTGTCTCCCTTGGGCTTCAGGCTCCTGGCAAAGGCTCTTGCCTCCCCATAGTGTCTTTTTTAGGCAAAGCCATGAGGTGAAAACTACCAACATGACCATTTAATCAAAACCTAAATTAAAGGTCACGTAGCTAAACTTTAGGAGTCTTAACATGAAACTACAATCATTGCAAGCATTCTTAACCCTGGAAGATGCTAACATTTGTGCAGTCACAGAAATCTGGTTCAAAGGTGCTGAGAGCACCCCCATCCATACCAGGTTACTCATCCTACCATACATTTAGACCCCAAACTGTGGGTAGCAAAGCAAAAGGAGGTGGAGTTGCAATGTATATAAAAGACATACACACCTCCAGGCTGGTTAAACAGTGTGATGCACAGCAGACACTCCAGGTGCAGTTGACCATTGACTGGGCCTCTATTCAAATCATAGCTAGCTACAGGCCCCCAACTTTGACTCAAGATGCCCACTTCATCTATCTGGACCTCTTCGAATCTATCAAGATTCAACCCTTTACCCTGATCCTGGACGACTTTAACTATCCAACCATAGATTGGAAGAACTACTCATGCCAAAACACAAATGCCCAAAGATTTCTTGATTTCATCAGTGCAAATGCCTTGGACCAGCTGGTTCACACCCCCGCAAGAGGTGAAAATTTCTTGGACTTGGTATTAACCAACATGAGTAACCACTGCAATATCCCTACAGTGTCATCCTCCCTGGTAAGATCCAACCACAAAGCGGTCACTTTTGAAATCACCATCTCCCCCAACCACCCCCTAGATGGGGTCAAACAAAAAAACTTCTCGAAAACTGATTACAACCTCCTGAGAGAAAGTATAAACAGCTTCACAGCTCCCTCCCCCTCCATAGGATCTGGCACATATGCCCAAACCTGCACCAAAGTACTATACAAGCACTTGTATAGCTGCATGGAATTAGGAATACCCGACAGGACAAACTCATCCTCCTCAAGGAAGAGTAAACCTGTCTGGTGGATATCTGCTGTAAATAATCTCTAATAAAAGGGTAAAAAACTGCTGCCCAGGACCAAGAAGTTGCAGGTGCCTAATTGGAAGCAATCTCTCCTTAGTCTGAAGAAGTAAATAAGAGCACTAGTAAAATCCTCCAAAGCAAACTTGAAGTCCAAACTGACCTCATCTACTATAGACAATCACAAGGCTTTCTTCAATATGTCCGCAATCCCAAGGAAAACACCCAGATCTGCTCAGACCTGGGGGTCAAGGACACCACATACACAAATGTAGATATGGCCAACCTGCTGGCAGACAGGTTCAGTAAAAACGTCACCTGTCCCCCCCCCCCCCCGATCAGTAAATCAGGACATCCGTAGCACCTGCCCCTCTCCCTTTATCTCTAGGGAGCAAGTCATCACTGCCCTCCCAAAAGCAAAAAATACAGCCTCCATGGGACTAGATAACATCCCAAGCTGCATCCTACATGAAATGAACTCAGGAATTTGCAGCATGATTAGGCACCTTATTCAACCAAAGCCTGAGTGCTGGCCTCGTCCCAGCTGAGTGGAGGAGAGCCACTGTCATCCCTTTGCACAAAGGTGGAGCATCCACCGATCCAGAAAATTATAGACCCATCAGCCTAACTAGCCTGATCTTCAAGGCCAAAGAGTGGATTATCATGGACCTCATTAACAAGGACATTAGCAACCTCCAAACACTTGATCCCATACAGTTTAATTTCATCAAGGGGAGGTCATGCCTGCTAAATTTGGTTGACTTCTTTGAGGCAGTCACCAAAGCCATGGATGAGGGGAAGATGGTGCACACTGCCTACCTTGACCTGGCTAAAGCCTTTGATACTATTCCCCACTCGGGTATAACAGATAAACTCTCTCAACTAAGTGTCAATCCATATGTTACCAGATGGGTAGCAAACTGGCTGACTGATTGAATCCACCAAGTCAGAATAGGGAAGCCACCTCGAGCATTCGAGCTGTAATGAGTGGTGTACCCCAGGGATCGGTCTTGGGGCCCTTGTTGTTTGGGATATACTTTTCTGAGGTGCAGGCCAAAACCAGTGGGCTATGGTTGAGCAAGTTTGCAGATGACTGTAAGCTGAGTGCTGTCATTAGTTGCCCTAGTGATGTGGACATCCTCCAAGAGAGTCTCACCCAAACATATGACTGGTGCCAGAAACATGGCCTCAAACTGAATGCCAAAAAATGCATAATCATCATCCCATTTGGGGAGAGTGACATCTCCACAAGTTATCCCATTGATAACAAGGTCCTAAACACGCAATCGGTCTTGAAGGACTTGGGCACCCAGGTTGATAGCAAACTGACTTTTGACCACCATATTGCCCCTGTTGTATGGAAAGCTTTCTACATGGCCCACCTCATTAGTAAGGGTATCTTATCCAGGGACATGGTGGTCATAACATCCCTTTATTCCCTTGTAAGACCCATTGAGTACAATGCCCCTTTCAGCATGTACCTCACAAAGCACATGCAGCAGCTGGAGAAACCACAGTGGTTCTTCACCAGGAGAATCCAGGGCCTCCAACATCTACCCTACAAGGGTAGGCTAAAGGCCCTGTCCCACTATTCAGTCTCCTACAGACTCTTCAGAGGTGACCTGTGTCTGGCATAGAAAGCAATTTCAGACCCTGCCTTGATGGGACTGCTGCATGCCCACAAGTCTAGCTCCACTTGAGTAACCCATACGCACGACCTCAACCTGGTCTGTGACATCAATTGGATTTGTTGGCAGGGCAGATTTGTGTCCCAGAGACTCCCCCCTTCTGTGGAATAGACTCCCACTCCACATCAAGCAGAGTACCTCTTTAACACTTTTTAAGTGCAACCTGGATAACTGGATGGGGAACAGAAAATACACCCCTGGGATTCTACCTGTGTTCCTGCTAGACAGGGGCATCGGGTACTGACTTGTTGAAATATGCGGCTAAATTCTTGGCTAGGTTTGTAAGGGCCTCAGGGCCAATAGTCTAGTAATTTCTTATGATCCTATGAAAATTAAACATAGCTTAACAATTCAAAATTCTGAAAATGAAAGTTGCAGAAGTATACACTTCTTTTTTTCCTATACTTCTCAGTTATTTTCTCATCCTTGTCAGAAAGTGTAGGATTGGAATTAACTAATTGTTAAGCAGCAGTAGGATTAATTAAAGCTACAGCTGCTGTGTCAGGTTTAGGATGAGTGTATAAACACTTGAAAGATTGAAAACCTTATACTATCTATCTTTTTATTTTTTTAGCATCAGCCGGTTGATTGTGTGGAAGCACTGGAGGAATGGGTGAAGGTTTTGGAAATTCCATCTGTAACAGCTTATAGTATTTTCTGAGGAACTGAGAAATCTCGAGAGTTATCCAACTGAAAACAATGGCACATTCATGAAATTGTCTCAGCGAAAGAGAAACTCCCACAGGGAGAATAAGATACTTTGTTGTCATCTCAGTCCGAAATCTAAGAACACCCTGCATCTCTCCCTGTCCAGGTTCAAAATCTTGAATCTCTTCAAGAAAAGAAGCATCCCCCTTTCTTTTACCAGAAACCACCTTATGCAAAAGATCAGTAACCTGAATTAAACCCTGAGCCAAATCTAGTAAATCACTCCTGTGTATAGAATTTTTTGAGGAGGAGTAGGTACATGTTGGCCAGAGTAATGGGGCAACAGTGTTGTTAATGGCAACAGCAGCAGCTTCCCCAGGGACAGGCACAACATTCTGACTAAACAGAGTGTTTTTCCCTTGCCCAGTGAGAGGACCCCAACAGCCACAGAGGATGTGACTAACTTCTGGTCCATAGTGGCTGCATGTGCTACACCAGAGAGATCCAGGGTAAAAGATGAGTAGTCTGAAGAACCAGCTTTGGCCACAGTAGTCACCAACCTGTGGCTGAGACAGATTGCTAGCCTGCTGTGGTGGCAAAGGCTTTGTTTAACTTTTTCTTTATGTGCCTGAATGAAGGACCAACAGGTAGTTTGTTCCATGGTCAACCCAAAATGGTGCCTCTTTCCCATGGCAAATAAGCAGGATAAGGCTGTAAAAATGTAAAGTTGTTAAAAGTCACTTTTCCCCAACAAAAAAAAAAAACAGTTCAATGCAATTTAATACATTTTCCAGCCATAAAAAATAAAATAAACAAAATACTTCAACACACTTTTAAGTACTTTTAACTGTTTTTAAACTGACAGGAGAAAAGTGCGCTCCCATTGTTAAATTACAGTCAAGTCTTGTTATGGTCTGGTAAAACCCAAACTCTTAGCTTAAAAACAAATTTCTTAAGCAGGAAAGTACTTTAAAAAAATAATTTTTAAAATGTGGATATTATCTGCCCTGCAAAGTAAGCACACAGTGGAGTGCTATCTTTGGCAGCAGGAAGTCTGTAAATGGCTTGGGGCTCAAACCTGTGCTTTTAGTCAGCTCAGCTCAAGCTACCTGTTTGAGCACATGGAAGATGCCCTGAAGCTTTGGAAGCTGGACACTTTTTCTATCTTTGGCAGGATATAACCCATATAGCTAAGACTGCTGCAACAGTGATCAATACAATGAATATCTGATGCACTGTGGGGACAAGCATATTTATGTAGCTGGCATAGTGCATTATGTTATATGCTAGCTAGGTGCACCAACTTCCACAGATCAAAGACTTTCTTCTCCATCAATCCAAATAAATACTAGCCTTGATGTTTAAGGTTGGGGGGATGGGTATCTTAGAGCACTTTTGCATCCTGGCTTATGGGGGTCCTTTTTTGCAGTCTTTTCCAGTTCTCTGGATGGGTTCTTACAGTGTTAAGTGTAACCCTTTTTTATTATTTGTTTGTTAACTGGGTAAGCCCACTGGAAAATGTGCCCCTTTTCAAGGGTGACCGAGTAGCACTGTCTAGTTAAGAGACTTGTTCAGAGTTACACTGTAGGCAAATGAAGATGGAAGGAATTCAACCCTGTACTGTTAGATTCATAGGTAGGTACTAGGCTATCAGCCCTGGGGCCTATATAAGCCTAGCCAAAAAGGTTCCCCGGCTTTTGCCACCCAAGAAAATTATGTTCCTGTGCCCCTGTCAAGCAGTGCCGCAGAAGTAATCCCTGGGGTGAATTTTCTATTTCCCATCCAGTTGTCAAGATTTTTCTTAGAGGGCCAATGAGGAGCTTTGCTTGATATGAATGGATAGCTTGTTCCAGAGTATGGGAAGTCTGTGGGACAGGAATCTCTCCCTCCAGCATGTTCTGTTTATTGTGGTGACAAAGGTTAGGTCCCTGGAGTATGTGGTTCGGAGAGATTGGGATTTCTTTAAGTGTAGCATGTCCAACAGCTCTGGGTTTGACACAGCTTTGTATGTAAGGCAGAGATCGCCTCTGACTAGGCGATATGTGACGGAGTAGAGCTGGAGTTTTTTGTGGCAGTCTGCATATGGCATCTGTTTGAGGCTGGTAATTCACTAGGTGAGTTATTTCTGTGGCCTTTCCAGTTGTTGTAGGTGTCTTGTGAGATGCATGCCAAACGAGGCATACTCTATAATGGGTCTAATGAGGGATGAGTAGAGAGGAACAATGACCTCCTTTTTTCTAGAGGAGAACCCTTTTGTGATGAGGTGTGCCACGTCAAAGAATTTCCTGACTACTGTGGCGATGTGGTTATCAAAGGAGAGACTACTGTCCACCTGTGTCCCGAGGCCTCTTATCACACTTTCAGTGTTTAGTGAGCTACCACCTATGTGGTAGTTCATGGGTACTGAGTTTTTCCCAAAGGGGATGACAATGCACTTCTTGGCATTGAGCTTGAGGTCATGAGTTTGACACCAAGCATCTGTCTCTCTGAGGCCCTTTTGTAGAATGTCTACATCATTAGGTGATTCTATTATGGCTCCCAGTTTGCAGTCATCTGCAAACTTTGTTAGCCAAAGACTTTCTGTGTTGGCCTGCACTTCAGAGAAGTAGATGCCAAACAGGAGAGGACCCAGGACCGAACCTTGTGGTACTCCACTCGTCACTGGTCTGAAGTCGGACTTGGAGTCAGCTACTTGTACTGTGTGGGTTCTGTCAGTAAGCCAGTTGGCCACCCATCTTGTGACACAGGGATTTATGCCCAGTTTAGTGAGTTTATCTACAATTCCAGAGTGGGGGATGGTATTGTAAGCCTTGGCAAGGTCAAGATAGGCTGTGTGCACTACCTTGCCCATTTCTACGGCTCTAGTGACTGCTTTAAAGAAGTCAGTCCGGTTTAGTAGACATAATCTACAGTTTACTGAGTGGGGTCCTATGTCTCTGTTTATAAGCTCCAAGATGATATGTTCCATGGCTTTGCAGACCAGGCTCGTCAGGCTAATGGGATAGTAGTTTCCGGGGTCCATAGTGGCACCCCCTTTGTGGAGTGGGATAACCATCGCTGTGCGCCATTCAGTAGGCACATAGCCTGAGGTGGGACTATGATTGAACATGGTACTTAGGTGGGGTGTCAGTTCATTCTGTAGTTCAAGCAGTACGCAGCCTGGGATGTTGTCTGGTCCCATGGATGCTGTGTTCTTGGCTTTGGAGAGTGAGGTTTTTACTTGTTTATCCGTGATTACAGGGGCTTTCCATTCTTCCGGTATTAAGATGGGCCCTTTGTAGGGTGAGAGGGGGGTAAAGTTAGCACTGAACCTATCTGCCATGATGTTGGCAATATCGGTTGGTTCTGTATATTTAATGCCATTGTGCTGTAGCTCAGAGCAGATCTGAGTGTTGCCATTGAGATTCTTGACATAGCTGTAGAATGCTTTGTGGTTGTCTTTGGAATCAGTGGGGATTTTTTTTTCATAACTGGCTTTGGAGGATTTTATGAGGGATCTCAGCTTCTTGCTGAGACTGACCAGGGAGTTCCTCCAATCTTGGGATTTTACTCTTTTTTTTTTTTTTTTTGCAACAGCTTCTTCCTTCTGTTGTAGCTTGTTTATGGCAGGGGACCACCAGATTGGCTTCCTTTTTTTGGAGAATAGCATCTTTGTTCTGTTGGGAATGGCACAATCCATGCACTCATGTATGTGCATATACAGTGCATTTGCATAAGATTCAGCAGTCATACCTTTATTTTCCATCTGCATGGGTGTCGTGAAGTTTGCCACTTCTGTCTTAAGAAGCATGAAGTTGAGTTTGGAGTAATTTTTGATGGTGGTTTCCTTAATGGAGGGTGGGGGTGGGATATGGATGTCTAGGGTGATTAGCTTGGGTCAGATCTGACCAGCGAGGAGTTGACCTTTGGTATGGAACACTGGTTACCCATATTGGTAATGACCAGGTCCAGGATATTGCTGCCCCTGGTGGGGGTGTGGACAAGCTGATCCAAGGTGTTGAAATTTATGAATTCCAGAAAACGTTGAGCGAATGAGTTGGTATGAGTAGTTTTCCCAGTTGATGGTGGGTTAGTTGAAATCACCCATAATTAAGGTATTGGATTGTACCTTAATATTTTCCAATATCTTAAGAAATGAAGAGTGGGAATCCTGGGGCATGGTGGGGATCTGTAACGAACTACAGCCTGGATTGCAGTCTTGCCCAGTATTAGTTACACTTGGATAATTTCGGATGCATTATATTGAGCAACTAGCCTGGAGGAATGGATATCCTTAATGAATGTGGACCCCCCCTCCACCTTTAGTGTTTTGGTCCAGGTTAGGTGTCCGAAAGGTGTGGTATGAATTATAGCCTAGTAATGCATGGGTGCTCTCTGGAGCTTTGAACCGAGTCTCTGTCACTGCACAGATGTCGATGTTCTCCATTTTAAGGAGTGCCCAGAGTGCACTTTTGAGGTTTAGACTTCTAGCATTGAGTAGCATTACCCTCAGAGTTTGCTTGTTTGTACCTGTTACGGTGGTGAATTTAGCATTTGAACCTTGCCTAGAAAGGCACTATAGACAGGTGCAGGCCATCTCTGGGAAAGCGTTGTGGTCTGTCGACCATGTCGTCCCAGGCAGACAGATACTGGATCCCCTTAGAATGACACCAGAAGCTTAGCCAATCATTGAAGTCAGTCATTTTAAGACAGTGCTCTAAGAACCCTACTGCTGACCCTGAAACCATTTCTCAGGGTCCTAAGGGCGTAAAGGCCGCTTCTGCTAAAAACCTCATTCCCACTGAGAAGGATTCCAGATCTTTAGAAAGATGGGGCAAAAAAGTGTACACTTCTGCTACTTTATCTATTAGGGCTTTAAACTGTCAGTTTCATATGCTGAAATACCAGCAATTTCTCCTGTTTGTTCTAAAACAGAAGCTTACTTCCATTTCCGCCTGTGCAGATGATAAGGAGTTACATGACTTAATGCATGCCACTGAACAAGTTGGGAAGCATGGTTTACACTGTGGATTTGATGCCTTAGAGGCTTCTTGTAGGGCTGCTGCCTCTGGCACAGTAATTAGAAGGCATGCTTGGTTAAAGGAACAAAATTTGCCAGATCAAGTAAAAGCTAAATTATTGGATGCTCCTGTTCAGCATAATGTTTTGTTTGGATCTAAAGCTGAAGAGGTGATTAAAAATATGGAGGACAAAGCAAAATCCATGCAAACAGTTAAAGATTTCTTACAAGTACAGCCACCCAGATTTAGTAGGAATTGGCCTACAACAAATTGGTCCTTTCCCAATTCAGACAGGGCCTCAGAGGGGTAGATACAGACGCTCCCGAGGAAGGCCTCAAACGCAAGCCTCTTATAGACCAAGACAGTGGACTGCTTCCACCCCTAGGGGAGGAGAGGACAGGTCGCAAACTCATAGGAAACGGACTCAATGACTCCCTCTGTTGGGCTACAGGAACTTCTTGCCTGGAAGCCCCTCTCGGAGGAAAACTTTCTCTTTTTCACCTAAATAGGACTTGTATACCCCAAGACAAGTGGGTTCTGGATGTAGTTTCAAGAGGTTACAAATTCCATTTTCATACCCTACCAAGGCCAAGCGGATGGCCAGATCTTCCAAAACATCAATGGTCAGAGGCCTTAAACCAGGTGGAAGCTCTCTTGGCTATGAAAGCCATAGAACTAGTTCCACTTTCAGAAATGGGACAAGGTTTTTACTCAAGGCTCTTTCTAGTCCCCAGGAAGCAAAATTCATGGAGACCCATTCTGGATCTGTCAGTCTTGAACACTTTTCTAGAGATACCAAAATTCATGATGCTTACTCTACAGCAGCTACTTCCAATGCTGACCAAAAATGCATGGATGGTGACTTTGGATTTAAAGGAGTCATATTTACACATTCCCATCAGGCAGGAATGCAGAAAATACCTCCAGTTCAAGGCCGGATCGAGGCACTATCAATTCTCTGCGCTGCCCTTTGGATTGTCTACTTCGCCCAGGGTCTTTACCAAATGCCTGGCTCCAGTAGTAGCTTATTGCAGACTCAAGGGAATTCAAATTTACCCTTATCTGGACGACTGCCTTATTCAGGCAGACAGTAAGGATGTCTTACTCCAGCATCTAGAGTTTGTTCAGAATCTTCTCAAGTTCCTGGGATTCACTGTAAACATAAAAAAGTCAAATTTGACACCCTCACAACAGATAATATTTTTGGGCGCTTCTTTAAATACAACAACCCAGATGGCATTTCTGACATACGAAAAACAATTACAGCTGGCCTCAACTTTCAAAACCTTGGCAACTTTAACTCGGCTATCTGCAAGGAGATTCCTGCAGGCTTTGGGTTACATGGCCTCCTGCATCCTTCTCGTACCATATGCAAGGCTACATATGAGGAAAATACAGTGGTACCTAAAAAGTGTATGGTCTCAGCATTGCCACAGTTTAGACATACTGATCTCCGTCCTGCCTTGTCTTCAAAAGGAATTCCTTTGGTGGTCCAAGGCATGTACTCTGAACAAAGGAAAACCCTTCTGTCTGCCTCCTGCCACTCAGATACTGACCACAGACACCTCAGATTATGCATGGGGAGCCCATTTTCAGGGCAACTGTCTGCAGGGCCTTTGGACAAAGGATCAGAAGCACCTTTAAATTGATATGCAGGAAATGTTAGCCGTACAGAAAGCTCTATTGGCCTTCAGGAATCTTCTACAACCAGGACAACTACTGATACGGACAGACAACACCACAGTTATGTGGTACATAAACAAGCAAGGGGGATCTCATTCCTATCCCCTTTGCAGACTAGCCATGGATCTCTGGAACACAGCTCTAGCTTGCAATCTGGACTTTCAAGCACAGTTTCTACCAGGGAAGCAAAACTTCCTGGCAGACAGTCTGAGCAGAAACCTTTCGGACCCACACGAATGGATGCTGGACACTGAAATATTCAAGATGATTACTGCAGTCTGGGGATGTCCTCACATAGACCTCTTTGCATCCCACCTCAATCATCAACTACAGATTTTTTGCACCAGGACTTTTCACGAACAAGCTTGGAAAGTGGATGCACTATCATTCAGTTGGAGAAACCTCTCGGGATATGCCTTTCCGCCTCTTCCTCTTCTTCCATGAGTATTATTAAAGATCAAACAGGACAAGCCCAAGATGATAATCTTGCTGGCTAAATTAGCCTCGACAGTTTTGGTACCCAACACTGAAAAACCTTTGTCTGGAGCCCCCTTGGGTTTTACCACAGACTCCGAACCTTCTGTCCCAACACCAGGGTCAGGTTCTACACTCCCATGTCAAAACTCTCAGCCTGGCAACCTGGTTAATCCAGGGTCTTTGAATCATTCTCTCTTACCCAAGCAGGTTTTGGATGTCATTTTAGAAGCCAGACGTCCTAGCACTAGGAAATCTTATGCAGGAGAATGGAAAAGATTTTGTTCCTGGATGCAGGCTCAGGATTCTGATCCTCTTATTCCTAACATTCCTCAGATTTTACTTTACCTGACAGACCTCTTACATAAGGGTCTCTCTTTCTCTTCCATAAAGATTCATGCCTCTGCTATTTCTGCTCATTATAATACAGACCCTCCAATCGTTTCCCACCAGCTCATGAGACAGTTTCTCAGAGGAGCTAAGAACTTAAGGCCCCCTAGATCTCCCCCCATTCCTGCTTGGGATCTCAACTATGTTTTGGAAAAGCTCACATTACCTCCTTTTGAACCTGCTGCCACATCTGACATCAAGTTTTTATCTTGGAAGACAGCCATCCTGTTAGCTCTGACCTCTGCCAGGAGAGTTTCAGATTTGCAAGCTCTTATGGCTGTAGAACCTTATATTATTTTTCATCAAGACAGGGTGTCTTTAAGGACTAATCCTACTTTCATGCCTAAGGTGGTTTCCAAAGTGGCTTTAAATCAAACTATTCACTTGCCAACTTTTTTCCCCACTCCTCAAAATAAAGGGGAAAGGATCTTACATTCCTTGGATGTACACAGACAACTACGTTTTTACCTGGACAGAACCAAGGACATCAGGAAATCAGAGCAATTGTTTGATGTTCTTCATCTCACATTGCTGCAGTCCTTACTTATGGGTAGTCCGCTGTCCTCTCGGTCGGCCCGAATACCAAAGTATTAGGCTGACGTCGGTCATGGCCTAGATCTGACATCAGGCGTCAGGGTATAAAGGCGTGACCGGCGTCATATCCTCAGTCTTTTGCCACATGGTCGATGCAGAAGCAGCGTTGCAAGTGCCGTTCGTTCTGAAATTTTTTTCGGAGTTTCAGACTGATACCAAGTTGGGCTAAGTACCCGTTGGGAATATTTTTGTTTTTCTTGCCTCAGTTACTTACGGATGTCAGAAAAAGTGAATAATTGTATTTCTTGTGGGAAACAGATACGCATAGGGATTACCACTCGCTTTGTATTCCTTGTTTGGGACGGAGCACACGTAGTTGGGTGTCGGTTTTGCTAGGTTTAATAAGCACTATAAAGCGGAGGTTAGATTGCGCTAGGTTAGTCTTTGGCAAGAGGTGTAATTATAATATGCCGTTGGATGTTCCGACACCTGCTTCTACTAAGAAGCGCAAGACAAATCTTTAAAGCCTAGGCAGGATGATTCGTCTGTTACAGGCCGGTTCTTTAGAAGCTACAGCTGAACAGGTGGATCGCTGAAGTTTCTGTTGAGTCCCAGGGGAAACTTTGATTTTACATGATGTGGCCTCTCAGGAGGCAGGTCAGGCTGAAGGGGCCTCTCAGGTTACTATTCTCCCTTCTATGCCTAAGGTGGTTAGGCCTTCTGTTACTGTTTCTAAGGCTCCTTCTAAGGGCAGGTCTGTTTTGCCTTCCTCTGGTGTCAGTTCTGGTTCTTCAGGGTCTGTGCCTAAAAGCACATGCTTAAAATGGCAGAGGATTTGATTACTTTAATTAGAGGTTCTATGCCCCCTCCGGATAAGAGGCCCAGGATGGAGCCAGAGTTGGAATGTTTGGAGCAGGCCTCAGATGATTCTGAGTCTTCTGCTGAGGACATTCAAGATTTCCCTCCTTATTCTGATTCTGATGCAGAGGATTCCACTCCTTCTGCTTCTCCTCCAGAGGATTTTTCATTTTCAGAAACTCTGCATTCCATGGGGAAGCATTTTAAGTGGGAAGGACAGGATTACTCTGATTCACGGAAGAGACTTAGGGAGTTTTTGTTTTTACCACAGCATAGACCCTTAGCTATACCTCCGGTTTTGGATGTTGTTTCAGATGTTTTCTCGGAAGCTTCTCTTAATCCTGATTCTGTGCCTCCTGCTCCAGTTTAACCGGACAGGTATTACAGGGTGCCTGAGGCTCATAAATATCTTTATAAGAGTCCTAGGGTGGACCCAGAAACTATTAGTCAGGGGCCTAAGGGTGTTAGAGCCTCTGTTGTTAGAATCCGGTTCCTCTGGATAAGGAAGCTAGAGCCTTGGATAGATGGGGTAAGAAGGTGTATACCTCTTCTACTTTAGCAATGAGAGCTTTGAACTGCCAGTTTCATATGTTGAAGTATCAGAATTTCCTCCTTTCTCAGCTACGATCTAAAGTGGATGCTTTGGCAGAGGGCATAGAGTGTAAAGAATTGCAGGATTTAGTGCATGTTTCTGAACAGGTGGGAAAGCACTCTTTGCAATGTGGTTTTGATGCTTTACAGGCTTCTTCTAGGGTGGCTGCCACTGGTTCAGTTATTAAGGCACGCCTGGCTTAAGGATCAGAATTTGTCTGAGCATGTTAAGTCTAGAATTCTGGATGCCCCTTTACAGTCTGAAGTTTTGTTTGTTCCTCCTGTGGAGTCAGTCTTAAAGAAAATGGAAGACAAGGCTAAGTCTATGCAGACTGTTAAAGATTTTTTGCAGGTACAACCTCCAACGTTTAGTAGAAATTGGCCTACTAAGGGGTGGACATACCCTTCTTCTGATTCTCAGTCTAGGGGTAGATCTAGGCGTGGTAGGGGCAGAGCTCAGAGTACCTTCAGGCCGAGACAATGGAGTTCGCCTGCTCAATCTGCTGGTGAGGGCAGGGGCCAGTCCTTTCAGAAACAGGCCCAATGACCTGCATTTTCAGCTGCCAGATTCTTCTTGCCTGGCAGCTCCTTTGGGAGGAAAGTTGGCTCTTTTCAAGCAGAATTGGCATTTAGTCACCCAGGACAAATGGGTATTGGACATTATAAACCGAGGTTACAAGTTCTATTTCCATACCATGCCTCCTTTCAAGGGCATCCGAGGCGTCCCTCCTCAGCAAAGGATAGAGGCTCACAAACAAATTTCTTTACTTCTTCAAATAGGAGCTATACAGCCAGTTCCTCTGTCAGAAGTGGGCCTAGGATTTTATTCTCGCCTGTTTCTAGTTCCAAAGAAAGGGAACACGTGGAGACCAATTTTGGATTTATCTATCCTCAACACTTACCTGGACATTCCAAAGTTCAAGATGCTGACTTTACAACTTTTACCTCTGTTGGGAAATGATCACTGGATGGTTACTCTGGATCTCAAAGAGGCTTACCTTCATGTTCCTATCAGGCCCAGTTGCAGGAGGTACCTGCGTTTGCGGGCTGGAAATTTACATTATCAGTTCTCTGCATTGCCCTTTGGCTTATCTACTGCGCCCAGAGTGTTCACAAAGGTTCTGGCTCCAGTGATAGCTTTTTCAGACTAAGAGGAATACAGATTTATCCTTATTTGGACGATTGCCTGATTATTGCACAAGAAAAGGACGAACTTCTTCATCATCTACAGTATGTGATGGCAGTGTTAAGATGCCTAGGGTATTCTGTGAGCGAAACAAAGTCCAGTCTAGTACCCTCTCAGGACATGTGCTTTCTGGGTGTGAGACTGAATACAGCTTCCCAGATGGCTTTTTGACCCGGACAAACAAAGAAGCCTTTCTCTTTATTTCCATCAAATGTCTCTCACGGTCCAGGCTGACTGCAAGGACAGTCCTTCAAGCCTGGGTTCATGGCATCTTGTATTCTGGTGCTTCCCAATGCCAAATTGCATATGAGGAAGCTTCAATGGTATCTCAAAATGTATGGACACAGCACTGCCAAGATCTAGACACTGTCATTCAGATAATACCTTGCATTCAGAAGGAGTTTTGTGGTGGGCTCAGGAATGTCACCTAAACAAGGGACTCTCTGTGACCCGGCCAGAGGCGAGTCAGATTCTAACGACAGATGCCTCGGACAAGGCTTGGGAGCACACCTCAATGGAAAATGGGTGCAAGACACGTGGCCTGTCAAACTCCAACATTTGCATATCAACTTGAAGGAAATGTTAGCAGTCCAGTTTGCATTGATGGCTTTCAAAGATTTACTTCACCAGGGCAGGTGTTGATTCAAACAGACAACACTACTGTCATGTGGTACATCAACAAGCAAGGGGAACCCATTCTTACCCTCTTTGCAGGCAAGCGATGATTTTGTGGGAAACTGCTCTCAATCTACACCTCAATCTTCAGGCAAGGTTTCTTCCAGGAGCACAGAACTCCTTAGCAGATGTGTTGAGCAGACAAATAGTGGATCCTCACAGTGGAAATTGGATCCTCATGTATTTCAAAGTTGACAGTGTTATGGGGAACTCCAGACATAGATCTGTTCGCTTCTCCACTAAATTGCCAGTTGCCAAAGTTTTGTACAAAATGTTTCATCACACAGCTTGGAAGGTGGACGCTCTATCATTCAGTTGGAACAATCTGCATGTATATGCCTTTCCACCTCTGCCTCTTCTTCCCAAGGTACTTTTGAAGGCCAGACAAGACAAGCCAACCATGATTTTGATAGCACCGGATTGGCCTCGACAACACTGGTAACCACTACTGAGGAGTTTAGTACGAGAACCTCCATGGCCTCTGCCTTTGATTCCACCTTTTGTCACAAGAGGGCAATCACTTCCTCAATGTCAAGATTCAGTCTCTGCATCTAACAGCCTGGCATATTCTGTTTTAGACTCTGGTGGGTCTCAGCTTCCACAAGTTTTGAATGTTATTTTTGGGGCCAGGAGGCCTAGTACCAGGAAAGTTTACTCTGATAAATGGAGGAGATTTTTATTTGGAGCAAAGGAAAGGACTTTGATGTCTCCAAACCTGATTTATGTGTTGCTCTTCAATATCTTACTGAGTTATTGGACAAGGGTTTGTCTTTCTCCTCGATAAAGGTCCATGCTGCAGCCATTTCTGCTCACTATGATTGTGACCCTCCTTTATTCTCTCATCCTTTGTTTAAACAATTTCTTAGAGGGGCAAAGAATATAAGACCCCACGTAGAGCTCCTACTCCTGCTTGGGATCTCAATTTTGTGTTGGAAAAACTTACTCTACAACCTTTTGAGCCTGCAGCTACTGCCGAGTTAAAGTATTTATCATGGAAAACTGCTTTTGTTGGCCATTACCTCTGCAAGAAGGGTTTCTGAATTACAGGCCCTCATGGCAGTGGAGCCTTTCCTGATTTTTCATAAGGATAGGGTATTTTTGCGTACTAATCCTTCCTTTATGCCTAAAGTGGTTTCTAGTGTGGCCTTAAACCAAACTATTCATTTGCCTACTTTTATGCAAACCCCAAAATAAAGGGAGAAAATTTTGCATACTTTGGATATTCATAGACAGTTGCGTTATTATTTGAGCAGAACCAAGGAGTTCAGACAGTCTCAGCAGTTGTTTGTTTCTTTTGCTTTGGGTTCACAGGGTAAACCTGTTTCAAAACAAACTATTTCTAAATGGATTGGGTTTGTATTTTTTCTGTTATTCCCATCATGGTAAGGAGATTCCTGCTGGAATCAGGCCTCATTCCACTAGGGCTACTGCTACTTCTCTGGCCTTTCTAAGGGGTAGCTACAAAAGACATTTTGGAGGCAGCTACTTGGAGTTCAGTGCATACTTTTTCTAAACATTACCACCTTGTTCTTTATTCTAAGTCTAGGGCTGGATTTGCCACTGCAATCTTACAGGGCATTTTAGCAGCACCTAATGCTCTATGATTTTACCAACCTCCTTTCCCGTTGCTTTGGGATTCTACCCATAAGTAAGGACTGCAGCAATGTGAGATGAAGAACATAGTACAGTTTTGTACCTACCATAAATGTAGATGTTCGAAGATCCACATTGCTGCAGTCCAATTACCCTCCCTCCTTCCCCACTGTAGTTTGACATGGTGCTATGCTTTAGGTGATGGTTGTTGTTGGGCTTGTTTTGGGAGGTATTCTGTTTGGATGTACACAGACAACTACGTTTTTACCTGGACAGAACCAAGGACATCAGGAAATCAGAGCAATTGTTTGATGTTCTTCATCTCACATTGCTGCAGTCCTTACTTATGGGTAGTCCGCTGTCCTCGGTCGGCCCGAATACCAAAGTATTAGGCTGACGTCGGTCATGGGCGCCTAGATCTGACATCAGAGCGTCAGGGTATAAAGGCGCGTGACCGACGTCATATCCTCAGTCTTTTTTGCCGCATGGTCCGATGCAGAAGCAGCGTTGCAAGTGCCGTTCGGCGTTCTGAAATTTTTCGTTTTCGGAGTTTCAGACCGATACCAAGTTGGCTAAGTACCCGTTGGGGAATATTTTTGTTTTGTCTTGCCTCAGTTACTTACCGGATGTCAGAAAAAGTGCATAATTGTATTTCTTGTGGGAAACAGATACATAGGGATTACCACTCTTTGTATTCCTTGTTTGGGACCGAGCACAACGTAGTTGGGTGTCGGTTTTGTGCTAGGTTTAATAAGCGCACTATAAAACGGAGGTTAGATTGCCCTAGGTTAGTCTTTGGCAAGAGGTGTAATTATAATATGCCGTTGGATGTTCCGACACCTGCTTCTACTAAGAAGCGCAAAGACAAATCTTTAAAGCCTAGGCAGGATGATTCGCCTGTTACAGACGCCAGTTCTTTAGAAGCTACAGCTGAACAGGTGGATCCGGCTGAAGTTTCTGTTGAGTCCCAGGGGGAAACTTTGATTTTACATGATGTGGCCTCTCAGGAGGCAGGTCAGGCTGAAGGGGCCTCTCAGGTTACTATTCTCCTTCTATGCCTAAGGTGGTTAGGCCTTCTGTTACTGTTTCTAAGGCTCCTTCTAAGGGCAGGTCTGTTTTGCCTTCCTCTGGTGTCAGTTCTGGTTCTTCAGGGTCTGTGCCTAAAAAGCACATGCTTAAAATGGCAGAGGATTTGATTACTTTAATTAGAGGTTCTATGCCCCCTCCGGATAAGAGGCCCAGGATGGAGCCAGAGTTGGAATGTTTGGAGCAGGCCTCAGATGATTCAGAGTCTTCTGCTGAGGACATTCAAGATTTCCCTCCTTATTCTGATTCTGATGCAGAGGATTCCACTCCTTCTGTTTCTCCTCCAGAGGATTTTTCATTTTCAGAAACTCTGCATTCCATGGGGAAGCATTTTAAGTGGGAAGGACAGGATTACTCTGATTCACGGAAGAGACTTAGGGAGTTTTTGTTTTTACCACAGCATAGACCCTTAGCTATACCTCCGGTTTTGGATGTTGTTTCAGATGTTTTCTCGGAAGCTTCTCTTAATCCTGATTCTGTGCCTCCTGCTCCAGTTTAACCGGACAGGTATTACAGGGTGCCTGAGGCTCATAAATATCTTTATAAGAGTCCTAGGGTGGACCCAGAAACTATTAGTCAGGGGCCTAAGGGTGTTAGAGCCTCTGTTGTTAAGAATCCGGTTCCTCTGGATAAGGAAGCTAGAGCCTTGGATAGATGGGGTAAGAAGGTGTATACCTCTTCTACTTTAGCAATGAGAGCTTTGAACTGCCAGTTTCATATGTTGAAGTATCAGAATTTCCTCCTTTCTCAGCTACGATCTAAAGTGGATGCTTTGGCAGAGGGCATAGAGTGTAAAGAATTGCAGGATTTAGTGCATGTTTCTGAACAGGTGGGAAAGCACTCTTTGCAATGTGGTTTTGATGCTTTACAGGCTTCTTCTAGGGTGGCTGCCACTGGTTCAGTTATTCGTAGGCACGCCTGGCTTAAGGATCAGAATTTGTCTGAGCATGTTAAGTCTAGAATTCTGGATGCCCCTTTACAGTCTGAAGTTTTGTTTGTTCCTCCTGTGGAGTCAGTCTTAAAGAAAATGGAAGACAAGGCTAAGTCTATGCAGACTGTTAAAGATTTTTTGCAGGTGCAACCTCCAAAGTTTAGTAGAAATTGGCCTACTAAGGGGTGGACATACCCTTCTTCTGATTCTCAGTCTAGGGGTAGATCTAGGCGTGGTAGGGGCAGAGCTCAGAGTACCTTCAGGCCAAGACAATGGAGTTCGCCTGCTCAATCTGCTGGTGAGGGCAGGGGCCAGTCCTTTCGTAAACAGGCCCAATGACCTGCATTTTCAGCTGCCAGATTCTTCTTGCCTGGCAGCTCCTTTGGGAGGAAAGTTGGCTCTTTTCAAGCAGAATTGGCATTTAGTCACCCAGGACAAATGGGTATTGGACATTATAAACCGAGGTTACAAGTTCTATTTCCATACCATGCCTCCTTTCAAGGGCATCCCAGACGTCCCTCCTCAGCAAAGGATAGAGGCTCACAAACAAATTTCTTTACTTCTTCAAATAGGAGCTATACAGCCAGTTCCTCTGTCAGAAGTGGGCCTAGGATTTTATTCTCGCCTGTTTCTAGTTCCAAAGAAAGGGAACACGTGGAGACCAATTTTGGATTTATCTATCCTCAACACTTACCTGGACATTCCAAAGTTCAAGATGCTGACTTTACAACTTTTACCTCTGTTGGGAAATGATCACTGGATGGTTACTCTGGATCTCAAAGAGGCTTACCTTCATGTTCCTATCAGGCCCAGTTGCAGGAGGTACCATGCTGGCTGGAAATTTACATTATCAGTTCTCTGCATTGCCCTTTGGCTTATCTACTGCGCCCAGAGTGTTCACAAAGGTTCTGGCTCCAGTGATAGCTTTTTTCAGACTAAGAGGAATACAGATTTATCCTTATTTGGACGATTGCCTGATTATTGCACAAGAAAAGGACGAACTTCTTCATCATCTACAGTATGTGATGGCAGTGTTAAGATGCCTAGGGTATTCTGTGAACGAAACAAAGTCCAGTCTAGTACCCTCTCAGGACATGTGCTTTCTGGGTGTGAAACTGAATACAGCTTCCCAGATGGCTTTTTTGACCCCGGACAAACAAAGAAGCCTTTCTCTTTATTTCCATCAAATGTCTCTACGGTCCAGGCTGACTGCAAGGACAGCCCTTCAAGCCTTGGGGTTCATGGCATCTTGTATTCTGGTGCTTCCCAATGCCAAATTGCATATGAGGAAGCTTCAATGGTATCTCAAAATGTATGGACACAGCACTGCCAAGATCTAGACACTGTCATTCAGATAATACCTTGCATTCAGAAGGAGTTTTGTGGTGGGCTCAGGAATGTCACCTAAACAAGGGACTCTCTGTGACCCGGCCAGAGGCGAGTCAGATTCTAATGACAGATGCCTCGGACAAGGCTTGGGGAGCACACCTCAATGGAAAATGGGTGCAAGACACGTGGCCTGTCAAACTCCAACATTTGCATATCAACTTGAAGGAAATGTTAGCAGTCCAGTTTGCATTGATGGCTTTCAAAGATTTACTTCACCCAGGGCAGGTGTTGATTCAAACAGACAACACTACTGTCATGTGGTACATCAACAAGCAAGGGGGAACCCATTCTTACCCTCTTTGCAGGCAAGCGATGATTTTGTGGGAAACTGCTCTCAATCTACACCTCAATCTTCAGGCAAGGTTTCTCCCAGGAGCACAGAACTCCTTAGCAGATGTGTTGAGCAGACAAATAGTGGATCCTCACGAGTGGAAATTGGATCCTCATGTATTTCAAAAGTTGACAGTGTTATGGGGAACTCCAGACATAGATCTGTTCGCTTCTCCACTAAATTGCCAGTTGCCAAAGTTTTGCACAAAAATGTTTCATCACACAGCTTGGAAGGTGGACGCTCTATCATTCAGTTGGAACAATCTGCATGTATATGCCTTTCCACCTCTGCCTCTTCTTCCCAAGGTACTTTTGAAGGCCAGACAAGACAACCAACCATGATTTTGATAGCACCGGATTGGCCTCGACAACACTGGTACCCACTACTGAGGAGTTTAGTACGAGAACCTCCATGGCCTCTGCCTTTGATTCCGCACCTTTTGTCACAAGAGGGCAATCACTTCCTCAATGTCAAGATTCAGTCTCTGCATCTAACAGCCTGGCATATTCTGTTTTAGACTCTGGTGGGTCTCAGCTTCTACAACAAGTTTTGAATGTTATTTTGGAGGCCAGGAGGCCTAGTACCAGGAAAGTTTACTCTGATAAATGGAGGAGATTTTTTATTTGGAGCAAAGGAAAGGACTTTGATGTCTCCAAACCTGATTTATGTGTTGCTCTTCAATATCTTACTGAGTTATTGGACAAGGGTTTGTCTTTCTCCTCGATAAAGGTCCATGCTGCAGCCATTTCTGCTCACTATGATTGTGACCCTCCTTTATTCTCTCATCCTTTGTTTAAACAATTTCTTAGAGGGGCAAGAATATAAGACCCCACGTAGAGCTCCTACTCCTGCTTGGGATCTCAATTTTGTGTTGGAAAACTTACTCTACAACCTTTTGAGCCTGCAGCTACTGCCGAGTTAAAGTATTTATCATGGAAAACTGCTTTTTTGTTGTCCATTACCTCTGCAAGAAGGGTTTCTGAATTACAGGCCCTCATGGCAGTGGAGCCTTTCCTGATTTTTCATAAGGATAGGGTATCTTTGCGTACTAATCCTTCCTTTATGCCTAAAGTGGTTTCTAGTGTGGCCTTAAACCAAACTATTCATTTGCCTACTTTTTATGCAAACCCCAAAATAAAGGGGAGAAAATTTTGCATACTTTGGATATTCATAGACAGTTGCGTTATTATTTGAGCAGAACCAAGGAGTTCAGACAGTCTCAGCAGTTGTTTGTTTCTTTTGCTTTGGGTTCACAGGGTAAACCTGTTTCAAAACAAACTATTTCTAAATGGATTGGGTTTTGTATTTCTTTCTGTTATTCCCATCATGGTAAGGAGATTCCTGCTGGAATCAGGCCTCATTCCACTAGGGCTACTGCTACTTCTACGGCCTTTCTAAGGGGTAGCTACAAAGACATTTTGGAGGCAGCTACTTGGAGTTCAGTGCATACTTTTTCTAAACATTACCACCTTCTTCTTTATTCTAAGTCTAGGGCTGGATTTGCCACTGCAATTTTACAGGGCATTTTAGCAGCACCTAATGCTCTATGATTTTACCAACCTCCCTTTCCCGTTGCTTTGGGATTCTACCCATAAGTAAGGACTGCAGCAATGTGAGATGAAGAACATAGTACAGTTTTGTACCTACCATAAATGTAGATGTTCGAAGATCCACATTGCTGCAGTCCAATTTACCCTCCCTCCTTCCCCACTGTAGTTTGACATGGTGCTATGCTTTAGGTGATGGTTGTTGTTGGGCTTGGTTTTTGGGAGGTATTCTGTTTTTGGCTGTGGCATTTCTTGTTTGGCCATCTGGGGCAAGAAAAGACTGAGGATATGACGTCGGTCACGCGCCTTTATACCTTGATGCTCTGATGTCAGATCTAGGCACCCATGACCGACATCAGCCTAATACTTTGGTATTCGGGCCGACCGAGGACAGCGGACTACCCATAAGTAAGGACTGCAGCAATGTGGATCTTCGAACATCTACATTTATGGTAGGTACAAAACTGTACTTTTCTTATGCTTCAACTTCCCAAGGTAAAGCCATGTCAAAACAGACCATTTCTAAATGGATTGCTCATGGAATCAGATTTTGCTATTCACACCATGGAAAGCAAATCCCAGGGAGTATTATGACTCACTCTACCAGAGCTGCTTCCACTTCTGCTGCCTTCCTCAGGGGAGTTCCTACCAAAGACATTTTGGAAGCTGCAACTTGGAGTTCAGTGCATACTTTTTCCAAGCACTACAATCTACCTCTCTACTCTAAGTCTAGGGCAGGCTTTGCTTCTGCAGTCTTGCAGGGTCTTATAGCCGCCCCCTCTACTTTATGACCACCTCCCTTTCATTCTGCTTTGGGATTCTGCCCTACAGTCATGACTGCAACAGTGAAACATGATGAACATAGTACAGTTGTGTACACTTACCATAAATGTAGATGTTCGAGTGTCTTCACTGTTGCAGTCTGATTCCTCCTCCTGTCCCTCTTATTTTTCTTTTGTGTGGTTCCTTTTTTCACCCTTCTTCTGAGGTGTATTTGCAAAGGGTATGGGACCTTACTCATTTTGGAACTTCTGACATCTGGGGCAAGAAAAACTGGAGAACATGGCGTCGGTTGTCAGCTTTGTACTCCTGGCGCTCTGACGTCAGGGAGCATGGCTGAACAGCCGACGCCAGACCCAGACTTTGGGATTCTGGCCGACCGAGGACTGCCTGCCGGCAGGGGAGAACCCTACAATCATGACTGCAACAGTGAAGACACTCGAACATCTACATTTATGGTAAGTGTACACAACTGTACTTTCTTTTCATTAGAGCATGGTAGGTCAGTCATTATGTCTGTAGCTTTACACCAGAAGATGCATAATAGTATTATAACTAGAAAAACAGCTCAGATGTTTTTCTTCACCTTAACTACTGATGTGTCAGGCTAAAAAAGCAAATAAGGCAGAAACCAGTGTTTATTTTTATATTGGTGTAAAAATATTATGTAGCATATATTGCAAAATAGAATTTACTATACATCTTCAATTTCTATATTCTTTACAAACCCAGACAAACCTGTATGTGACCAGTGTGCATATATAACAGCTGTAAAAGTGTCACTGCTGTTAAATTGTCCATAGCCAGTATTCTGTAGTATTTCACATCATCAATACATGAAATTAGGTTGTGACTGAATGCAGTCTTTGAAGCACAAATCTTTTTTTATATATATTTATCTTATTCTCTGATGTTTGGAAAATAGGTACTTGTGTTTTTGAATCCAAATACTGCCTCACAAGGGAAAGGTAATACTGCTGCAGAAATCACTCTGATGTGTTTTTTTGTTAAACCTTCATTCTGTAGGTTTCTGTCTGTGTCTCAGCAGTCAACAGAGAGTAAACAACGAAGTAATTTAGTAAGAGAGACCAGTAAGATTTCTCAGGGTCTTGACTTGTACGCATATCTAAAGGAAAGTTAAACTAATCGCAGTTATTCCCTGAAGTATCACCTCTTAGTGCTTTTAGATTTCTTCATATCTAATTTTTCCGTTGCAGATCATGAAGGTGCCACCATATGTTTTCCTGTTCAGTTCTTGGATTGTTTCAGAAAGGAATCTGTCTTATCCTGTGTGTTGGGCTAGACAAGTTTTCACTTAGTCATCATCCATGATTATACATCTTGGAACAGTGTCTTGCTGAGGTCGGCAAAGTGCCACAAAATACACCTTGACAGCTGAAGTAAAACTTTTGCAGAGTCAGAGAAATCTTTGTATGAAAAAACAGGAATGTCATCTACTGCAACACAACATAAAATGTAAATGCTTATTTTTGGTTAGTGAGGTGTTGCTTCTGTCCTTGTAACTTCATAAAATTAAAGAAGTCTGAAATTTTACAAATAGCTTTTGTCTGCCTTACCATCTCTTTGGTGACAGCTATCAGTCAGATGGTAAGCAAAGCTGTTCAATTTGTGACAATTTTAATGCCTAAACTAGTGTGTGTGTGTGTGTGTGTGTGTGTGATGGAAGTTACAACTCAGAATGCTTAAGACTGATATTTTGGTATTGAGGAAGATTTAAATGACCGTTAAAATCTTTTTAACGACTTTTAGCTCGCACAAGTCGAGTGATTTAGTGACAGCAAATATGTTAGTGCTTCAGAGTCATTCTAAGAAGTCAGTGACTCATGTAGTACTATCATTGTAACTAAATGCAAAAAATGTGTGTGTCCATGCTGTGTCATATTATGGAAGTATAAATTGTGCTGTGGAACCAGATGAAGACACTGAAAAAAAAATCATGTCAATGTGGTAGTCCCCATCCAAAACAATATTAGTACAGCACACATGATCAACGTACAGTGAAAAACTGTATGCTTAGTTTCAGGGTGGAAGTTTTCTTCAGGGTTAAAAGCATGTGTCACTAACCAATAGTGTAGACACTGTTTCACTAGGCACAGGTTGAACATGCCATGTGAAGTTGTTAAATCTCGCCTTTTATTCTCACTGATGGGTTCAGAGCCAATCCTCGGCTCCGACACGGCCGATAGCAAAGCTCAAGGTTTGCCAGTAGCTCGAGACCAAGCCCCCTATCCCACAATGCACTGCTGGAATTATCCCAGATCTAGTTTGCCGCGGCAAGAGAGATCTCTGTGATTCAGTCAGCTTGGACCATTTTTTGCTAAATCGCAAGTTTAAAAAAATTCTTTCTCTTCCTTTTGATAGATTATTCTTTATTTAGTGTGTGTGTGTGTGTGTGTGTGTGTGTGTGTGTGTGTGTGTGTGTGTGTGTGTGTGTGTTTCTCGTTAAAATAATATAGTTTTAAGAAGGTTAGATTGTAGAGATAGTGCCCTGTGTTGGCTTAGTTTCCTCAGTGTTGGGCCTTTTCTTAGCCCTATTTAGTTTTAACAATCTTATTCTTGTTATTAGTATTTTTTTAGTGTGGGCCTAGTTAGCCCTGTATTTAACCTCTACAGGTTAATTTTGTGCTGTGTCTGTTTCTAACATGTCTGATGAGAGGGAAAAGTCTCACCCCAAATCTGGGTTTAAGAAATATCCAGATTGTGGACAGAAAATGTCCGTCACGGACAGACATGTCCAATGTGTTTACTGTCTGGGGGCTAAACATCTCCAAGACTCTTGCAGTATTTGCCACTCTTTTTCATCCAGGGTTCTCTTAGAGAAAAGAAGAAAACTCATTGATAGGGGGTTGCTGCAGCATACTTTCTCTGAGGCATTGGGTAGCCAGGAAGGTGCCAGCACTTCTTCAAAATCTTCAGATTCTAAACTAACCAAGAAGGCAAAAACAACAGAGGGTACAGGGTCATCGGTTCCACAGTCCTCTGAACTGAGTGTCCCTTTGGTTTGGAGTCAGCTCCCAGTCTTGGAGCCAGTCTCTGAGGTTCCTTCATCTCCTCTGCTCCAGTCAGCACCTTCGGTGCATTCCTCGAAGTCTTCAGTCAGCCTCTCTGATATGGATTGGCTAGTGCAGAAGCTTCTACGGGCACCAGGACTTGCTAAATTGTTGTCGGCCCCGACCATTGAACCGGACTTGACTACTCCTCCTCGGAGCCGTACTGGACTCTCTGAGCCAAAGGAGCCCGAACCGATAGTTGTCAAACCTATGGAACCGAGACCCGCACTGGTGTTATTGGTTCCATCTACTCGGACATCCTCTGCACCGACTGAGGACGCTAGGAGCCGACACTCTCCTGTCTGGTCCAGTGAGGAAAGTCGGACCAGTTTCTCGGTGCCGACTCTTCCTCTCGAGGCTTTGGCTCGGATGAGCTCTGCTCCTACCTCGGGCTTGGAGCCCATGGTTTCGGTGCAGGAGGATCGGACGGTCCCTCTGGATCCGTCTACCCCTTCTCGTCGGAGCCATGGTGCTTTCGATGCCATGAGGAGAGTCCTGTCTCCTAAGACATCATCGGCATCAGTTTGGGCTTCCTTCTCCCCTCAAGCTCCTGTGTTTACTTCTACGTCTACCGGTCCTCCTAAGCGTAGAGACCCTGAGCCTCAAGTAGCCCCACAGGGCGTCCCCTGCTCTTCCGAGACCTCCCCAGATCTCCCCACTGAGGAGGTACCCAGGAAGAGACTGTGCAAGAGGAGGCACTTAGACTCCCCACAGGAGTCTTTGATGTCCAACACTGACTTGGATGAGTCAGAAGGCTCCCCTCGATCCCCCTCCTGAAGATTTCTCCTTTGCGAAGATATTAGAGATCCTTAGAGGGGTGGTTGGCAGTCCAAAACCCCTGCTGAGGACGAGTCAGTGCTCTTGAAGGCTTTTGGGTCTCAACCTTCCACTTCTTGGGTGTCTCCGCCTTACGATGAGCTCATGGAGCTGATCTCTCATAAGGTGTTGGAGTCAACGGAGGCCATGGAACCTGTCCCTCGGAAGCTGAATAAGTTAATCTCTGCCCCAGTGGACAAAGCCTTTTTGACCAAAGGAGTGCCTGTTGATGCCATGGTGGTAGCTGCAGCCACCAAAAAGGAAGTGTCTGAAACATCCGCATCTATCCATCCTCCTAACAGAGATTCTAGGATCATGGATAGATATGGGAAATGCATGTTTAGTTCAGCGACTATTTCTCTGCGATCGCTGAACTACTTAACCCATTTTACGAGACTGCAAAGAGATCTCCTGAAAGAGCTAGGAGATACTCTCCAAGGTACGATAGCTGCAGGGGTTGCAGACAAAGTCAACACACAGCTTGCCACCCTAAAATTGGTTGTGAACTCGTCCATGCGTCTCATATCTTATGCAGCTGATGGTTCGAGTAGAGCCACTAGTTTCAGGCATTGCTCTGCGGAGACAAGCCTTGAAGCATCTCTGTTCCTTTGCGGAGCCCTTTAAGTCTTCCTTTATCAACACCCTATTTGATGGCTCATCACTGTTTTGGCCTAAAGTAAAGGAAACTTTAACCAGGTGTGAGCAGGAAGGCAAGACCCTATCTGCCGTTGGAGTCCGTTTTTCTACCCTTACTCAGCCCTATCCCAAAGGCCCTGGGGGGGGGGGGAATGTGGTTCTGAAAAGCACAGGGAGCCTTTCAGGACACACGTGGAGAAACTCCCTCTAGAGGCAGAGGAGGGGGTTATAACGGAAGACGCTGCCTGCGCGGCAGAGGGGGTCCACAGCAACAGGGTGACAGAGGCCAGTTCTCTGGTCAGCCCTACCAGCCCTCCTGAAAGGAGGCCTGGCTGTCTGGCTCTGGAGGCAGTTGGGGGTTGCTTATCTTTGTACCCAGAAGCCTGGCTAAACCTAACGTCAGATACATGTGTACAAAGTATCATTTCCAGAGGATATTTCATACCGTTCTCTTCTCCACCCACTCCTATAAACAGAATCCCAGATGTTCCACCCAGTCTCAGGGAACAAGCAATCGTGGAGGTCCAAAAATTGCTAGAAAAAAAGAGTCATCCAACCAGTTCCAGCAGACCAAGTTGGATTCGGAACTTACTCAAGATTCCTTTTGGTACCAAAGAAAACGGGGGACTGGAGACCTATCTTGGACCTCAGCAGACTCAACCAATTCGTAAAGAAAGAGAAGTTCTGAATGGTCACGCTTCAGTCCATTCTTCCCTTCCTAGGGAAAGGTGATTGGATGTGCTCCATAGATGTCAAGGACACATACTATCACATAAAGATGAACAGATGCTCCAGGGATCACCTGCGTTTCTGGCTGGGAGCCAATCATTACCAGTTTCAAGCCCTGCCCTTTGGTCTCACTACAGCCCCTAGAGTGTTCACCAAATGCATGGCAGTGGTCACAGCTCACTTGAGGTGTCTAGGATTCCAGGTGTTTCCATAACTAGACGATTGGCTCCTCATTGCTACCACCAGGCATCAATTGACTCAGGCAACACAATATACTCTGACACTCTGCCATCAATTAGGCATTACAGTCAACTTCGAAAAGTCTGCCTTATCGCCATCGCAGCATACCGTTTTTATAGGAGCAGAGTTAGATACCTCAACCACCACTCTACGTCTTCCAATCGAAAGAGTCTCACTTCTTCATCAGCATGTCAACTCGCTGGTGTCAAAGAACAGAGCTTCAACAGCAGAGGTCTTGAAGGTGCTAGGTTTGATGGTGGCAGCAATCCTGGCTGTACCACTCGCAAGGATGCATATGCAAATCCTTCAGTGACTCCTCTTCGCTCAGTGGTCTTACCAAAAGCTACAAATGCACCACATGATTCTCATCACAGATTCTTGCAACAGAGACCTTCGGTGGTGGTTGACGTCTCTTCATTTCACAATCGGAAGACCCTTTGTCCCCCCCCCCGTAGCCATTGTGACCACGGATGCTTCCCTGATGGGGGGGGCATTTTCAGGGAAAGACTGTCCAAGGCACATGGACGAATCAAGAGTCACATCTGCATATCAATGTTCTGGAGTTGAGAGTGGTACTTCTGGCGTTGCAGTACTTTCAGGACTCTCTTCCTCTATGGACAATTGCAATTCAGACAGACAACATGTCAGTGGTCTGGTACTTGAACAAACAAGGCGGGACCAAGTCTTACCCCCTTTGTCAAGAAGCCCTCAGTGTATGGCAATGGGCTGTGTCGTCCCACCGTTTTCTGATAGCAGCGCACATCCCGGAGAAATCCAACATGATAGCGGACAAGCTGGGCAGGGCAATACTGTTGCCTCACGAGTGGTCTCTCAACCAACGAGTTGCAGATTTGATTTTCCACAAATGGGGCCAGCCTTGCTGCGACCTCTTTGCCAGTCACATCAATACCAAATGCAGAAGCTACTTTGCCCTAATTCCACCTCCAGGACATTCCCCGAGAGATGCACTCGTACACGATTGGCCTCCGGGTCTCCTATATGCATTCCCACCTATTCCATTGATATCCAAGGTTTTACAGAAAGCAAAATCGCTGGGAAGGACAGTTATCCTCATAGCCCCCTACTAGCCTTGACGGATTTGGTTCCCCTTACTTCACCATCATCTGCTGGGGATCCATGGTTCCTGGACTCAGTTCCGGACCTTCTGACACACCCGTCAGGGGACCTCCATCCTTCACTGCAGTCCCTAAAGCTGACTGTTTGGCTAATCCACTTCCCCTAATCGCCAAGCTTCATTCACTCTCAGATGATACAAGACAAATCCTTTTGTCTTCTCACAAGCCATCCACCAGGAAACTATACCGCAGTAAGTGGAACAGGTTCTCAATTTGGGCCAATATACAGAAAATCAACCCTTTCTGAGCTCCTCTATCATCCATTTTAGAATTTTTGACGAAGATTTTTAAGAAAGGAGCAGCAGCTGCCACAGTTCGAGTCCAGTTAGCCGCCATATCAAATTTCCACCTTGGATTTGATGGATTGAAGGTTATGGGCCTTAAGTTATCTAAGGCTTTTCTTAAAGGGGCTTTTCACATGAGACCTCCTGTCAAAATCCCTTATTCTCCATGGAATTTGAATTTTATGCTGTCTCAAATAACCCCCCCCCCCTCAAAGCAGCATCTTCTTGTAATCTCAAATATTTGTCCTGGAAGACTATATTTCTAGTAGCCATTACTTCTGCCCGCAGAGTGTCAGAACTTCAAGCATTATCTGTCAGACCAGCTTACATGATTTTCCATGCTGATAGAGTATCTCTCAGAATAAGCCCCTCCTTTTTGCCTAAAGTCTGTTCTGAATCCATTATCAGTCAGGTCATTGAGTTGCCAGTTTTTTTTCCCAACCACTCCAACAAATTGGAATACATGCTGCACAAACTTGATGTACACAGACCGCTCAGATTTTATCTTGATAGAACTAAGGATATTAGAAAATCAGATCAACTTTTCGTATCCTTTTCGGAGGCCAGAAAAGGTAATCCAGTGGCTAAAACAACCCTATCTAAGTGGTTATCAGATTGTATATCCTTTGTTTATGCAAATGCAAACATGTCATTGACACGCAAACCTAAGGCTCATTCTACCAGAGCCATTTCTACGTCTTCGGCCTTTCAAGCTAAATTGCCCCTTGACAATATTTGTGCTGCAGCCACTTGGTCTAAGCCTCATACCTTTATCACGCATTACAAAGTAGATAAGGCTTCCAGGGACAGGTCTTCCTTTGGTTCCACGGTACTGAAAAACGTACTTCCATGAACCACCCAAGATTGAGGGGTGCTAGGGACGCTATCCATCAGTGAGAATAAACGTTGAGATTTAACAACTTCACATAAAGAAGTTATGTACTCACCATAACGTTCCATGTGAGTTGTTTATCTTGCCTTTATTCTCGCGTCCCTCCCTCCTTCTGGCTGACAGTTGACTTAGAGGCTAGTACCATCCTGGTTATTCAGTACTTCTTCTTCCCCTTTGGGAAGTGCTTCCTTGTAGAAAAAGAAAAAAAATAAAAGGGTGTATATATAATCGCAGCAAACAAGATCTGAGGTAATTCCAGCAGTGCATTGTGGGATAAGGGGCTTTGTCTCGAGCTAGTGGCAAACCTTGAACTTTGCTGTCGGCTGTGTCGGAGCCGTGGATCAGCTCCAAACCCATCCGTGAGAACAAAGGAGAGATAAACAACTCACATGGAATGTTATGGTGAGTACATAACTTCTTTTTTTCAAGCCTACCTTCCACTGCAGTTTTTGATAAATGTCACTGCTTTAGAAGATGAATCTGGGCAGCCTCATGGCCAGCCGGTGGTAGTAGTATCATCAGTACTTCAAAGGTTTTATCACAGTTTTGAAGAGGCTACATATATTATTGCATTAGACTGTTTATGTATGAACAAACTACACTACAGTTATGCATTACAAAAGTACACAGGGTTGGCAGAGGTACTCTCTGCTAATTGTAGACACCATACTTCTGTGAATCTGGGCTGTTTAAAGCATAATTTTCACCTAGTATATTACTAGGTACTTGAAATATTCTAGCAGATGCTTTGAACCTTTCTATGAGTAGAGTATCTTACCAGAATTATTAAAAGCCTTTGCTGTTTGGCAGTGGACTAAACTATATTTATGTGTTTGCAGCAGAGAATGAAACCACATAATGTTGTCTATACTAGTCTGTAGGCCCATTGGTCAGTCACCTTGTCCCCGTCATGGAAAGGTAGTCTTTTACCTATTTCCCAGTTTCTCATTCAGAAGATTATCCCAATGATTCAGAGTAAATCTGCAAAGGTTATCCTGATCTCCTTCATCAGTACTTGTTTGGGGATTCTGCCGAGCAACTTCTGAAGGGCTACAGGCAGCTGTTCAGCCAGAAGTCTGACTCCCTGCTAGCGCCCAAGATCTGTAGCTTTCATGTTTGGTATCTGAGACCATAGCAGTCTATATCTTTGGGACTTTGCAGGAGAATTTAAGAGTTCTAGTGATCACAGATTTTGCCAGAACTACTTATTTTGCATGCTGGCCTATTTCTGTGGGGGGTGGGGCAGCCTTAGACCAGTAGAGTCCTGCTCCCTCAGGGGTACCCACACTAGGTTATTACAGGGTCATTATACCCTATATGAGAATTGTTGTAGACACTCTTCAGGAAAATGCAAGACATCTTCCGTCTGGTAGTATTGGTCTCATAGTAGTTACAAACATCTCTAGTGAGGAGGACAACAGTCCCCATCATACATTGTACTGGTGGCTGTTGTTAGTCACCACAACTTCATGCCTGTTACTGTTAGCAGCTTTATGCTGCCATGGTAGTCAGTTATTGTTGGTGAGCACTCATTAGGGATTTTAGTTTAAAAATGATCAGATTAACAATCTAATTTTTGTGTCTAGCCCAGGTTACTATCAGAGAAGATAAGACCAGGTTTAATTTCAAGACTGATAGAGCAGTACTGTATTTTCTTTGCTTTTCTTGCTGACATGGTGCTTATGATTGGAATGTAATTATGAGAAATAACTGTGTAATAGTCTATCTCAGAGACCCTGAACATAAACACTAGTAAGCGTAAACGAAAAACAAAATACTGTGATGTGGGGTTACCAGTTCAACTGCATGCCATGGAAATGTTTGCTGCAGTCACAGGTAGGAGCAAAATAATTCCAGAGAAGTAAAACATAAGGAAGTGTGTGTGTTTGTCTGCTGCATATGTGTGTGAATGAGTGCATGAAACCACAGAGACTGTGTGCGTGTGTGTGTGAATGGGTGCATGAAAGCACAGAGACTGTGTGTGTGTGTGTGTGTCAGTCACCAATACTGGGGAAATAAAGAAACCATTTGTCTCATAAATGTACTGCACTGGTATCACTTTCAGAGTCACATACAAAATAGAGGGCAAGCATAAACTTAAAGCTAGAAAATGTTGGACTAGAGTGAGGAGGAGTTATGGGGGGTGTATTTTAGAAAGCTGAACAAATTGTGGGATTTTATATGATAGCCTTCTATATTACTGTTGCAGTATTCTTCCAGCATAGGGATCTCCTGCCAAGGATAGCCCAACATCTGGCCATTATACCAAGGCTTTTACATTTTCTGTGCATCATACGTCACACATATGCTCCCCATTCAGGAGGGGCATAGAAGTGACATACAGACGCAGTTACCTATAACTTATTTGCTGTCAGTTCAAATGTCATCATTGCTCGTTGGTCCGAATGCCCTTTTGCTGTGCTGCATACCTAGCCATCAGATAAGTGCCCCATTGGGTCTTTTTTCTTCTAGTCTTGGTTTCTTTTGGTTACTTACAGATCATGTAACTCGAGAAGGGAAAATGTCAATGTGGGAGGCAGATTCCCCATAAGGATAGTCACAAGCAAGTGTTTTTTTTTGTCTAGGTGTTTCCCATAACCATACATCCTGTAACATTTGTAAAGTGTTTGTGCCTAAGACTCTTAGAAGTCAGTTGTCATGCCTGGCCATCTCTCTCAAGAACTATAGGCTTAATCTGTTATTCCAGGGTAGCATGGGGGAATCAAGAAGTCTTGGCTGGATTCTTTGGCAGCCCAGTTGCCACCAGATATTTCTCTAGAAGCGGCTGATAGCTCTTTAGGCCATCTGGTGTCAATGTCATATTCCTCTGCCTCAACCATGTTGGAGGCCAGCATGGATCTTTCCTTTCTCATGTCCTCTGAGGCTTTACAGGTGTGTGCTCCAGACACTGAGGGGGAACCACGGTTGATCATCTCGGAGGGTCTTAGAGGTTCTGGCCAGTGAAGAGGCTCCAGGTACTTTTATTGAATCTATCAAGAGATGGAACCCCTGGTGCTTGTTAGAGCTGACATCCCTACCAAGAAAAAGTAGAAGACTAAGCATACTTCTGTATGCCCTAAGGACCCTCAAATGGAATGGCAGGAGTTTACTCGAGGCCTATTTAATGCCTTAATGGCACTGAAGCCCTCCACATGGGGTTTCTCTGCCTACTCACCCTCCTCCCAAATGGGCTAGGGAATATGATTCCTCAGATGAGGGTTCAGTGTCTGATGGATGGGTCCTTGTCTTACTCTTCTCAGATGCCTTTGCCTTTGGTTTATGGCTCTGATGAGGAACAGTCTCTTATTCCTGAGTCTCCTTTTGAGGAATTGTCTTTTGAAGATACTATAGCTAGAATGATGGAATACTTCAAATGGGATTCTTCTGAAATATCTGATATCCAGAAACGGTATTATGAGCTGCTTCAAGTGGACACTCCTAAACCTTCTGCAGTACCTCCTGTGTTGGCTGTTTTGTTAGACATCTTTATAGCTGCTTCTAAGTCTCCTGATTCTTAGGTTCCTGAAGACTGTCAATTCTAGTTTTTCTGCTAACCCTGCTATGGTGTCAGTCTCTGACAAACCTTCTAAACATTTGCCCGCTTCAGCCTTCTGCCTTCAGATAAGAATAGTAGGGCAATGGAGAGCATTGGTAGAAGGTTTATACTACTTCTACTTTGGCCTTTCGAGCCATTAGTTACCAGACCCACATGACCATATATGGTCTGGTGTTGATTACCCAGGCTTGTCAAGTTCTTTCCGACCTCCCTGATTCTGAGGCAAAATCTACTGCTCTTTCTATTTTGCGTTTTACCTCGTAGGTCACTCGTCACACTATCAAGTGTAGCTATGATTCTGCTGATGCCTTTTCCAAAGTTGCTGCCTTTGGGTCTGTCATGAGGCATTATTCTTGGCTTTGCCAACAGTCGTTACTGAAGGCATTAAGACCAAGTTGCTGGATGTTCCTTTGGATAATAACAAAAACCCTTGGGACAGCTGCTGCTATGTTTAAGTCTCTTCAAGAAAAAATGTAAGGCTTTGCAGGACTTTAAACCTATTTTTTGTCTTTGCTGTTCCTAGGTTCCAGAGAAATTGTCTAACTAGGCCTGTCTTGTCAAGCCACAAAATTCAGAATGAGTGGTTGCTGAGCTCTTCCTGCCAAGAGTTCTCAGGCATCTCTGGCCCAGGAAGTTCCTTTATCTAACAAGCCTGCTTCTGGTTGACATCTTGCCTTCCCCACCCCTTGGCTAGGTTCCATTATCTCGTTGGCTCTCCCTCTGTCTCCAAACTGGCATCTCGTCATCTTGGATTCTTTGGTTCTATCTGGCATCTGTTAGAGTTACTCTGTGGTGTGGAAATCTCTCTTTCCTTTTTCAGGGATTCCCCAACCTACTCTGGAACAACTTCCTCATTTCTCAGAGGTCCCTGGGCCCCTGGTGGACCAGAGAATTATTCACCCTGTCCCTCCTTCCCAAGTAGGAAAGAGATTTTACTCCAAGATGTTCCTTGTTCCATGAAAGGAGGGCACTTCTAGATCTCTCGTTGCTCAATGCCTATCTTAAAGGTTCCTTCTTTTCAGACGCTTACTCTTCAAACCCTGTTTCCTCTTTTAATACCCCAGGCTTTTCTGGTGTCTTTGGATCTGAAGGATGCTTACCTTCATATTCCTATTCACCCTCTTTTCAGGAAGTTTTTATGTTTCTCTGTTTCTTCCTCTCATTTTCAGTTCTCTGCTTTGCCATTTGGCCTCTCTACTGTCCCAAGGGTATTCACAAAATGCCTAGCTCCTGTGATTGCCTTTTGCAGGCTCCAAAGCATTCAGATTTTTCCATATCTTGATGACCTATTGCTTTCAGGCACCTTCTCTCAGTTGCCTGTTACAGGATCTGTAGTTCATCATATCTCTCCTTCAGAGTCTGGGGTTCACTGTCAACTGCCAAAAGTTTGTCTTGACTCCCTCTCAAGATCATGTGTACCTGGGTTGCAGGATTCAGACAGTGTCAATTTTGGCCTCTCTTTCATCTCCAAAAGTTCTGTCCTGGACAGCTTTCTTTCAGCCTCCTCTTCCTCTGCTTTCCAGCCAGAGAGTTTCTTCCAAGTCTTGGGATTCATGGCCTCTTCTATCCCAGTGCTCCCTCTTACCAGACTGCACATACAGAAGCTTCAGTGGTACCTCGAGTCAGTTTGGTTTCAGCATTGCCACCCTCTGAATTTCAGAGTGCCTCTCCTTCCTTGTCTGAAGTGGGAATTCAGGTGATGGATTCAGCAACTTACCTTCAACCCAGGACTGCCTGTTCAGCTTCTGATTCCTTCTCAAAAACTGTTCAATGCTTCCTGTGGTCACCTGAAATTTCAAGGTTTTTCAAGAAGTCAGACCATATCAGCATCAAAGAGGTGAGAACCCTGATTCTAGCCCTTTAGGCTTTTCACCCTTTGTTCTCTCTCCAGGCCTCTTGATCGTGTACACAGACAACACTACAGTGATGTGGTATCAACAAGCAAGGAGGCACAAAATCTTACTCCTCTGCAGGATGGCTCTTCAGGCTTGGGAGATGGCTGACCATTATCAGTTAACTCTTCAGGCAGTGTACATTCCTTCAGAGCACAATCTAGTGGAAGATGCTGTGACCAGGTCTAAAACACAGGCTCATGAAAGGATGCTTCACAGAGACATGTTTCTGGACATTGTCCATCAGTGGGGTATTACTCAAGAAGATATTTCTGCCTCCTCTCTGAACAGGCAGCTCCCTGTTTTCTGTTCCAGAGTGTCATGTCATCTGACATGGAAGATGGATGCCTTTTCTTTTCCTTGGAAGGGGGTATTTCTCTATGCCTTCCCTCTCTTTTCTCTACTTCCAGGAGTACTGCAGAAGATTCAGCTGGACTCTCCAAAAATCTTCCTAGTGAATCCCCTTTGGCCAGGAGAGCACTGGTTGCCCCCTTAATGCATTTGGCCAGGAACAATCACCACAAGTTACCTCAACCGGTTGGACCTCATCCATCCTCACTTGTCCACTGTGAGTGATAAGTGTTTTGACCCTTTTTAGGCACCTTGTTTCTGAGGATGTGCTCAGGGTTTTACAGAAGGCAAGAAAACCTGCAACCAGAAAGTCTTGTATGTCCAAATGGAAGATATTTTCTGTCTAGTGTCATGCTCAAAACCAGGACCCTTTTTCAATGGGGATCTCTTTAGTTCTCTCCTATTTGTGTATGTTGCTCCAGTCTGGCTTGGCCTAATATTTTGTAAAGGCCCATTTGTCAGCTATGTCTGCCTGTCTGCCCTTGAATCCTCCTTTGGCTTCTCATTTTGAGGTCAAAAAGTTTCTTAAAGGTGTCCTGCATCTTAGGCCCCCAAAGGTAGCCCATTCCTCCTACATGGGACCTTACTTTTGTTTTGAAAACTAACCCAGGCTCTTTCTGAGCTTGCAGGTTCAGCTTCTCTACAGTATTGTACCTGGAATAATGTCTTATTGCTTGCTCTTACTTTTGCTGAGAGTTTCAGCTTCAGGCCGTTATGGCCATCCCTACTTTTTGTTTTGTTTTTCCTCCACAGGGATAGGGTGTCCCTTTGTACTAATCATTCTTGTATGCCCAAGGTGGTTAATGAATTGGCTTTGAATTAGGCAACTCCCTTTCTTTTTTTCTCTCTCTTCAGTCTGCTAGTGAGAGGGTTTTACATATCTTGGATTTGCAAAGACAGCTCAGGTATTATTTGGATAAAACTAAGGCCATTCATAAGTCTGACAAGGTTTTTATTCCTTTTCATCCCAGGATAATTGGGTTTGGCTGTTTCTAAGCAAACCATCTCCCCCTGGATGTCTAAGGTCATCTCCTTTTGCTCTTTTCATGGCAAATGTCTGTCTACCTCCATTAGGGTTCACTCCACTAGAGCTGTTGCCTCTTTTGGTGCTTTCTTCAAGGGATTGCTCAACAATTCCATCCTTGAAGCTGCTACTTGGTCTTCAGCGAATACCTTTACTAAGCATTATAGATTGGAAGTGGTTTCTAGGCCCAGAGCAGGTTTTGCAAGGAAAAACTACATAGGTTTGTTGAGGGCTCTTCCAAGCCTTCCACTTCCCTATCCTTTTCTTAAGCTTTTTTTTTTTTTTTTTACTCTTCCTACAGTGAAGAATATTGCAACAATGATATAGAAGGACATAGTACAGTTATGTAAAATCTTACCATAACAGTAGATTTCCTTAAATGTTACAGTATTTGCTCCCTCCCACCATTCCCTTTTTCTTTTGGGCTTTGTTTTGTTTTCCCTTCTGGCTGAGGGTTTTCTTTCTCCATCTGCATTTTCTCCTCCTGGATGTGTATTTCCTCTTTTGTCTTGTAGAGACTGTTCTCTGATAGATCAGTTCAGTTCTGGTTAACTGTATCCATATGTCACCTTTATGCACTACGTCCTGAATGGGGGTGCATACAAGAACTGAAGGCTTTAGTACACTGGCCGGCTGTTGGGCTAGCTTAGGCAGGAGATCCCTACACTGAAGAATACTACAACAGTGAAGAGAAGGACATTTACTGTTATTGTATGATTTTACACAACTGTACTTTCTTCCTGCATTCATGTAGGTTTTCTTAAGGCATTCTGATTTCCTCCCACCTGACAAAACACAATGCCTAATGACTATTCTAAATTATTCTTGCATGTAATCCTTACTGTTGCCCTTGTGACCTTAGGGTATGGCTGGAAAGATCTATATGTATTAAGTAAATAAAAGAAAAAGCTGTTTCTAAGGAGAGTCCTAAGATTGCACTATTATTATTGATCATTTTGAGGAAGTTCAACAGTTTTATGTGCATTTGTGAAAACACGTTGACGAAAACAAGGTATGAAAATGAACTAGGTGAGGAACTGGAACTACAGCCATTCAGAGCAAGTTAAAGAGATTGGAAGCCCATGAAGAAAGAAAGGGTTAATATGCTATGATTAATACAGAAACAGATGCTTGGTGCCAGAGCCATGGGCTCAAGCTCAATGCCAAGAAATGTATTGTTATCCCCTTTGGGAAAAAACATGTATCCATGAATTACCATATAGGTGGCAGTACACTAAACACAGAAAGTGTGATAAGAGACTTAGGGACACAGGTGGACAGTGGTCTCACCTTCGATAACCACATCGCCACAACAGTCAGGAAATCCTTCTATGTGGCACACCTCATCACGAAGGGCTTTTCATCCAGAAAAAAGGAAGTCATTGTCCCACTGTACTCATCCCTCATTAGACCCATTATAGAATACAACGCCCCATTTGGTATGTACCTCTCAAGACATCTGCAACAACTGGAAAGGCCTCATAAATACCTCACTAAAAGAATCACAGGCCTAAAGCAGATGCCCTCGCTGACCGGCTTAAAAACTCCAGCTATACTCTGTCGCATATCGTCTACTCAGAGGCGATCTCTGCTTAACATACAAGGCCATGTCAAACCCAGAGCTGTTGGACATGCTACACTTAAAGAAATCCCAATCCCTCAGAGCTACACGCTCCAGGGATCTAAACCTTGTCATCACAATAAACAAAACATGCTGGAGGGATAGGTTCCTGACCCAGAGACTCCCCAAACTCTGGAATAGATTGCCCATACATGTCAAACAGAGTGCCTCTTTGGACCTCTTCAAGAGGAACCTCGACAATTGGATGGGAGAAAGGAAATTCACCCCAGGGATCACGTCAGTCGCCTTGCTAGACAGGGGTCCAGGAAAGTAAATAATGTGGGAAGAAATAGCCAGGGAATTGTTATGGCTAGGCTTGTATAGGCCCTAGGGCTGATAGCCTAGTACCAACCTATGAGAGAATGTCTAGGTCAAGGTGATCTGGGCAGTGCTACAGGAGTTTGGGGACATGTTTACTGGTAAGCCAGGATGCACCCACCTGATAAACACTTTGTAGACATAGGGCTTTAGTGTAAACAGACCCGTAACACTGTACCTGAGAAAGTTAAACAAGACCCTGTGAGAGGAATTATGGAAGATGTTGGCACTAGCAGTAATGCAGAAGTACAGTAGTTTACTTCTGTTTTAATATGTATTATGACAAAATATAAGGTAATAAATAAATGCATTGTTTTATTTTTAATACACAGTAATAGCATTATATTTGTAATACTTAAAACAGAGAGAGGGAGCTGTAGGGTAGTATATGGGGTGGGGTGTCAGCTGAGGGCCCTCACCAAAATGGACCAAACTAGGCTCCAAGATTGCGAAGAACAGCCCTGCTAAGACCTGTCTGAGAGATGTTATTCATCTAAAACTCTCTGATGAGCCCAACCGTCTGTACAATTAACCTGTAGTCCGCTCATTTCTGTTTTCTTCTCTTTTCTGTATAGCTCTTGTGACTGTGTAATCCTACAAATGTTTTGATCATTCCACTGTTACATGGAATGTTGCACATTCAATCATAACATTTTATAGCACTCTATTGTAATATAATACTCTCTGTTAGACAATGGACAAAGTGTACATCAATTCCGTGATTGGGGAACGAGCATTCTCTAGCAGGTATTAATGTACAAGTAATGCCCGCTGAGAAGAACGAGTCCACCGCAGCTTATCAAGCCGCCATGGAGCTTTGACTGAGGAAACGGAATGGCCGTCATTATTTTACACTCGCTAAGCAGTGTTTTTGCTGTTTAATAATTGTAAAATAGAAAAAAAAAGAAAAAGACAAAAAGGTACGTGCGTGTTTCTGTCTGTGTGTGAGTGTATGCATGCATGTCAGTGAGAGTGAGCAAGCCATTATTTTACACTCACTAAGAGCGCTTTTGCTGTTTAGTGAGTGTAAAATAAAAAGAGAAAAAAAAAGAAAATGCAGCATGTCTGTGAGATTGTATGCGTGTATCCAAGTAAGAGAGAGAGAAAACCATTGTGTGTGTGTGATGGAGAGAGAGAGAAAAAGCAAGAGTGATGTGTGAGTGAATGCATGTATGTAAGCAGAGGAGACTGCCTGTGAGAGAGCTCGAGAGAGAGTGAAACTGAACGTGTGTATGAAAGCAGATGGAGACTTTAGAAAGAGGGTGAGATGGATCTTGCATGAGTGAATGTGTGTATGACAGCAGAGGAGACTGTGTGTATGTATGTATATGTATGCGGTAAAAGCAGAAGAGACTGTGTATGTCTGCATGGAAGAGAGAATGGGCTTGTATGTAAAATTGTGTTTCACTTGCTTATTTTTTTAAGCACTATATTATTTTTTATATTTGATGTAAAATGCTGCCTCCATCACCATTAACATATACTACAGCAAGTTTGAAACAGTCGGCGGAGGAACTATTTTATATTAAAAAAAATAATATAGTACTTATAAAAAATAAGCAAGTAAAACGCAACAATTTTACAGCGAGCCCATTGTCTAAGTGCAATAATGCCTTCCAGGGTGTATGTTAATGTGTAATAAACGCCCTTCCAGGGGTGTAGAAAAGGGTCCTTCAGACACGGCCATTTAATAACCAGTTACCAGCTGATAAATAAGTAAATAAAATAAAATTAGTATTTAGTTAGTGTGGTTTTATACTTCCTGGAGTTATTTTTTGTTGTTTGAAACTCTACTTCCATACTCAAACCTTAACATAAAGTGATTTAAAGTTTCTGTTTTGGAGAACTTTATTTTTTATTACTGCCATCTCTTCAGCTTTAATTTCTGTGTGCCAGGGCCTATGGCATAAAGAGCACTGATCAGTCCACCTAGACCATTTTCAGGCTCAGCACAGCAGATATGCAACCAATCAATATCTCTGCAACAGTGGTAATGTAAGAGCAAGAATGCTGAGAGGTATAAAGACAAGTCTAAGTCTTTCACAAAAACCGTGTGTGTATAAGGACAAATTCTTATCTGATTTTGGAAGCATTCTGGTTATCTGCTGGTATTTACTCTTCAGTTATCCTCCTTGCCATACCTGGTGGGTGCACACATTCTGTTATCTCATGCCACAGTGCTTACACATTGGGCTAATAGAGAATGCCTTGTCCCCTGCAGTCACAGTTTCTACAAAGCAGAATGCATGCATACTAATAAAGGCTATAATGTTTATCAGGAGTATGCCTGTGCTTATTATTGGAATACGAAACACTAATTATTGAATCTTTGAAGGCCTGTCAGCTGCATAAATGCATATACACAACCACAATACTTGTATGGTTGTATAAGCCATTAGTAAATAGCAAATGGGTGTACACATGTATGTGTAGTTGAAACACAAAAAACAAAAGTAAACCTAAAAAACACGAACAAGACCGAAGCCACCACCAGCGATTTTATTCGTTTCATTATTAATAAATATTGCCAAATCAAGATGTGCCATGCTGATAGACTCCTACCCAAGAAGATTGAATGGTGTAATTAAATCAAAAGATGCTTCAACAAAGTATTAGTGTAAGGGTGTGCACAAACACACACACACGTACGTTTTTTATTTTTTATATTTTTTCCCCTAATAGATTTGTTTTTCAGTTGAATTGTACAGGTTATAGGTCACATTAAAGGCGGGAAGTTTTGAAATGATTTATTGTGGTCTAATTTTTTTATATCACAAAAACCTGGCATTTTAACAGGGGTGTGTACACTTTTTATATCCACTGTAAGTTGCAAAGGAATTATCCTAATAAGCTGGCATTTGTTCGTAGGCAGTCTCGCCCTACCCTCAAAGGTAAGAAGGGTGGTAGAAGAGCTCCTCCTGCTAAGGCAACCCAGGTGCTGTCTGACAATCTTGTCCTTCTTGGCCACATTCCTCTTTCTCTTCATCTGTCTCTGTCCCTTCCTGTTTGGTTAAAGCTTACTCAGGATTCCTGGGTTCTTTCCATCATTTGCCAGAGGTACTACATGGTCTGGAAATCTTTTCCCCCTTTCATGGGTATCCCTCAGCCCCCTCAGGAGCAATTAGCCTTTTTTCTAGAGGTGCTTCAGGATCTCTTGACTCAGAGGAACTATTCAGGCAGCTCCACTTTCTCACAAGGGGAAGGGGGTTTATTCCAGAATGTTCTTGGTCCCAGGAAGAGGGCATTTGCAGACCCATTCTGGATCTCTCTCACCTAAAAACCTTTCTGAAGGTCCCTTCTTTTTGAATGCTGTCCCTTTAGACCTTGTTTACTCTGCTGCTTTCTCAGGCTTTTTTAGTTTCTCTGGACCTCAAGGATCCTTATTTTCGTATCCCTATTCACCCCCTTTTCAGGAAGTCTTTACATTTCTCTGTTGCTTTCTGGCATTTTCAGTTCTCTGCTTTGCCCTCCCTACTGCCCCAGGGGTATTCAGCAAATGCCTCACTCCTGAGATTACTTTTTGCAGGTTAAGGAGGTTTCCTACCTAGACAACCTACTTTTTAAGGAATCCTCTTCAGAGATTCTACTACAGCATCTTCACTTTGCCGTTTCTCTCTTGCAAAGCCTGGGGTTCACTATAAATTTCCAAAAGTCTTTCCTGACATCTTCAAAGGATCATGTGTTTCTGGGATGCAGGATGCAGGATCCAGACTGTTCCAATGCTGGCATCCCTGCCTTCTCCCAGGGCCTTAACTCTCATTGCCTTCTTTCAATCTCTTCTTCCTCCTCTGGCTTCAATTACCTGGAAATTTCTAAGACCTGTGGGTTTCATGGCCTCTACCATTCCCATGCTCCCTTCTAGCCAAACTCAACATGAGAAAACTTCAGTGGTTTCTAAAGTTAGTTTGGCTTTAGCATTGTCATCCTCTAAATTTCTTAGTCCCTCTTCTTCCATGCCTTAAGATGGAAATTTAGTGGTGGATTTGTCAGTTGTCCCTCAATCCAGGGCTTCTTTTCAACCTCCTCTCCCCTCGCAGGAACTATTCAAAGACTCTTCAGATATGGGATAGGGGGCTTTCTTCGGCTCTCTAAAAGTGGAGGGCCTCTTGTCGCTTCAACAAAAGGAAGACCACTTCAGTGTCAAAGATGAGAGCTCTTTGATGGCTGTACAAGCATTTCATCCTGTTTTCACTCCAAGGCCCCTCAAGGTACTTACAGACTATACCACAGTGATGTGGTATGTCAACAAGCAAGGGGAGATGAGATTTTGCCTCCTTTGTACATTAGCACTTCAAGTGTGGGAGCCAGCTATCCAGTATTGGGTGACGCTTCAGACAATTTACATTCCCTCAGGTCAGAACATTGTGACAGACTCTCTGAGCAGGTCCATATCACAGTCTTATGAGTGGATTGCTTCATAGGGATGGGTTTCTGGACATTGTCCACCAATAGGGTACTCCTCTAGTAGAGCTATTTGCATCCCCTCTGAACAAACAACTTCCTGTTTTTTGTGCCAGAGCCCCATGTCCTATTGTCTGGAAGGTGGATGCCATGTCTTTTTCCTGGAAGGGGATGTTTCTTTATGCCTTCTCTCCCCTTCCTCTCATTCCAAAAGTCTTGTTCAAGATAAAGCAGGATGCTCCCAAAATCTTGCTGGTGACTCCCTTTTGGCCAGACAGCATTGGTTCCTTCTTCTTCTGCATTTAGCCAAGGACAGTCATCTAAAGTTACCTCACAGGGTGGACCTTCTCCCGCAAAACAAGGGATCTCTCATCCATCCTTACCTGTCCACTCTTCAACTGACACTGTGGGTGATAGGATTTTGATTCCATATAGACACCTTTTTTCTGAGGATGTGTTTAGGGTCCTGCAGGAGGCCAGGAAATCCTACTTATCCAAATGGAAGAGGTTTTTCTGTTTGGTGTTTTTCTCGCAGCCTGGATCCACTTTCTGTGGATGTTCCTTTGGTTCTCTCTTATCTGTGTGAATTGCTCGATGCTGGATTGGCATATTCTTCTGTTAAGGCCCACTTGTCAGCTATTTCTGCTTGTCTGAATTTAGCACCCTCTTTAGCCTCTAGATTTGAGGCTAAACAGTTTCTTAAAGGCATCCTTCATATTAGGCCTCCTAGGAAGCCTGTCCCTCCTTCCTGGAACCTTAATTTTGTTTTGGAGAAATTGACCCAGGCTCCATTTCAGCCAGCGGCTTCAGCTTCCTTGCAGCATTGTTCTTGGAAGACCGTTCTTTTCTTGGTCTTTACTTCTGCCAGATGGGTCTCTGAGCTTCAAGCCCTTATGGCTGTTCCTCCCTTTTCAGTTTTCCATAAAGACAGGGCATCCATTCGTACTAATCCTCCTTTTATGCCCAAAGTGGTGAATTGAGTTGTCTTTTAGTCAGTATATTCATTTGCCATCTTTTTTCTCCTTCTCCACAGTCTGCTAGTGAGAGGTTTTGCACACTTTGGATGTGCATAGATAACTCAGATTTGATTTGGATAAGACTAAAGCTTTTCAAAAATCTAATCAGCTTTTTGTTTCCTTTTACCCTAGAACTTTAGGATTGGCTGTTTCCAAGCAACCTATTTCTTCTTGGATATCTAAAGCCATTTCTTTTTGTTACTCTTTTCATGGCTGATTCTACTAGGGCTGGGGCTTCTTCAGGTGCTTTTTTCAAGGGTTTAGAAACTAACTCTGTTCCTGAGGCAGCTACCTGGACTTCTCTGCATACTTTTACCAAGCACTGTAAGTTGAATGTGATATACAGGGCTAGATCTGGTTTTGCTAGTGACATCCGTCATGGGTTCCTAGAGGACTGTGCTGGTCCTTCCTCCTCTCTTCTTCCTGAGCTTTTGCACTCTCCCTATTTTAAGGTATATTGCAACAGTGAAATGGAAGGACATAGTACAGTTGTGTAAAATCTTACCATAATGGAATATGTCCTCTTCACTGTTGCAGTATTCACTCCCTCCCTCCTCTCCTTGATTCTTCTCCCTTCTGGATATGCTTGTTACCTCTCTAATCCTTGGACTGGCTTTCCTACTGAGGCTCTCCGTTCTGAGGTTGGCATGTCCAGATGTCACCTTTATGCCCTGTGCTGCATGTGGAGTATACATGTGACGTATGGTGTACCCTTAACGTTCAAAAGGCTTTGGTGTAATGGCCAGATGTTGGGCCGTCCTTGACAGGGGAACTCTATTGTAATGAATACTGCAACAGTGAAGAGGACATCTACTGTTATGGTAAGATTTTACACAACTGTACTTTCTTGCCCTGAAGGCTGTGAAATGGCTGCTGAGAGTACATACCCTCCTGCTGAAGTCAAACAAACCAGCACATCCTGTGGTATATAAACAGGGTAGTTCATGCTTATATCTTTTGTAAGAGGTGTGATGTGCATCTGGCACTGGACCTTCAACAAGGCCATTCTTACAACCTTTCATTTCTCAGAAGAAGTGAATACACTAACTGGTTCTCAGAGAAACATGTACAGTCTTTTGGAGACAGACACTTGGGAACACTATTTGGGCATGGTCTTCTGGGACTAGAGCACCCTGAAGCACAACCTATCCACTACTTAAGATAATGTCATCCTCTGTCACTCACTCTTGACTCATCTGGTTGAGGAAGGGTTGATGGTGGATGCTTTACTTTTTCCATAGCAGGGAAGATTCCTGTCCGATTTTCCTCTTCCGAGTCTGTGTTTTAGCTTATAATTAAGAGAAGAAAGCTCAAAGGTTGTACTTGTTTCCACATGGTGGCTGAAAAGGATGTGGATTCAGGCTCTTGGAACCATGGCAATTTCAGGAAATTGTCCTATTGGCAGCCAAGGATATACTCAACACCCACCTTCCCAAGTTGGGTGAGTTTATTTCTGCCTTATGTCTTACTGTTAGCCTAGATCCTTTGCTCCTGCAGGTCCTTCTGACTGGAGCTGCTTAGGAGACTAAGGCTGTTAGGAAGCCTTCCACTCAGCATATGTACTCATTCTCACTTAGATAACTGAGGAGGGATGACTGTGTGGGAAGTTGAAGAGTTGACATACAACAGAGAAAAAAATACAGTGGAAAAGATGAGGAAAGTGTATCGATTCCCGTTTTAAGCTAAACGAACACGTTTTGCACCTATTTTTTTCTCATATACATATTTTGAACTAGAGAGTTATAAGCAGTGGAGAGTATGAAAATGTAAGTGACAACCACATATGGAGATGAACATTACTAAGTATTTCTGGTATATTGATGAACTGCATTGCATACATATAAATGGGAGTCATTTATTTTGTAAAACATTTTTGTTGCCTGCTTATAATATTGCTTTTTCATGTTGAATGGTGCTGACATCTGTTTGTGGTAGGTTGCCCTTTCTCCACTGTTAAACAATCTCAGAGTTAACATAAAATAGTTGGAGAGGGTGTGGAGATGCAGGTAGGAAAAACATAGCTTTATTTGTATTTGCTTTTTTTTTTTTTTTGAATATTTGAGTTTTGCTCTTTTAGGATTGTTATTTTGTGATTTTAACATGTAGTTGTTCATTGTAATGCCACAGACCTATATAAATATAGGGTCCATATCATGTAATCAAAAATAGTATTTGTCGAATGCTTATTAGTCAAACACTAATCGTGAAAACATTAAATATCGAACGTACTTTTCAGCGAAAACTCACTGGGTTAAAAAACAGTTAGCCAACCCAGTGAACTACACAAAAACATCACCAAATAAAACCCATTCTAGTGGGGGGGGGGGCTATGCCCCCCACACACCCCAGTGTGGTTGGCTGCATCCCCCTAACTAAATATGCCAACTCCGAGATTGCACTACAGTGGGGAAAAGGGCAACTCCCTGATGATGGCCGACTGGTTGTTTTCCCAGCGAAACATTTAGCTGAAATGGAAGTTTGATATTTAGAGTTTTCACTTATTAGTGTTCTACTAATAAGCATTCCGCAAATAGTGTTTTCGATTGTATACTATAGACCCTATAAATATGTGTGTGTAAAACTATAATTTTAGCATTGGTGTCTTGACATTTCTTTTTGTTTTTTTAAACAAAGTTTTTCATGATGACTTTCTTTGCCAGTATCCGATTGTGAGTATGAGATGAATGGTGATAGACATCATGAAGTGTGTTGTTGTAACTTGTCTTCTGTTTTTTTTTTTTTTTTTTCAGACAAGACTATATCTTTTCCGAGCTGGGCAGTTAGTTCTTGCCAATGGGATGAAACTTCTTGGTATCACACCAGTTGACAAAATGTGACTGAAAGTATATATCTGCTTCTCAGTAGAAGTAGCAGACAATCAACATACAGCTATCAACACAGAACTAAGATGTTACTGTTTCAATGTATGTGAGAATTAAACATTAATTTTCCTAGGAATGCTTCTTTCTGATGGACTTTCTCTGTGTTAGAATTTTTTTCAAGCAGAGGCTATTAATAAAGAAGCCTCCTTTTGAATGTAACTTTAATTAATGGTCTGTCCTTTGTATTTTGTAGTACAGATCAAGAAAAGGAATGTTACTATGGCAGCAACAGTCACTGCCATAACCAGAAATGTTGCAGACTATATTTAAAATGTAGCAAATATTCATCACACTCTATTTTCACGTCATCTTTTTTATGACTAATAACATTTGTTAAACAGATTCTGAATAAAGTATTAATTGGTATCTATCTGTACATGTTGTTTTCTCTTCCAAAATAAAATGATTGCAATGGGTCCCTTCAGATTGTACATGTTAGTGTAGTACTTTAATTCATTTGTGTATGTTAGTAAGTCATGCACTTAACTTGAAAAGCTTGGAGAGCTCTATCAAATCATTTTGATTCCCTTTTTAACATCTTGCAGTACTCGTCCCAAGAAAGGATATTACAAAATGTATGGCTTTTCCATGCATTTAAGGACCTCTGTCACCACTTTTTTATCAGCAGGTCATGTGGTTTCCTTTGTTATATAGTAATCATTTTTTTTTAAAGTTGCAGCTGACCATCAGCTTGCCCAGGTCCTGTCCTGGGTCTACCTGAGCCACCTTTGCCTTTCCCTGGCTAACTCCAACCCATATCCAGGGCTAATATATAGATTGAGTACCCTGAAGCAGTATCATATTGCTGCCTTGAATATTTAATTTGTTTGTGCCATAACTTCGCATTCCACTTGCTCAGTTGTAAATGGGAGCATGTTAGTATATCATCCTGCCTTGGTTGTGACTTAGCATATATTCCCCTGCAGTGATGTGTCCCCAGCCTCCAATGGAGATCTGCAGTGAAGACCACCACCCCCTCCCCAAGACAGCAGTGCCCATTGCCCCACATCAGCTCCTCAGATGTCTGAGCCCTTAATTGAACCTGGATCGCCTGGGCAATAGTTTGGGCTTAAGCCCTCTGTGGCTCAGTAATGGTGTTTTGTAGTAATTATGAATGTCAGAAAATGCACCAAATTATTATAAGTAACAAACTGGCTGAGTGAATGGCTTGTTCTGTGTGATAACACTGCATACATGTTTATTCCTAGATGTTAAAGAATTGCATGACCATTAACACTGAATACATTTTATCTAAACTCATTCATAGCATTTCGGTTAGTGATGGGTACTTGTGAACATGTAAACATATCGTATGGTTTGACCTGTCTGCCTTGTATGTGTGTGTATGGACCAGAGTTTTATGAAGCTTTTACTTTCCAAACAAAGTCCTTTGATGGCTTGAGGCCCATGGTTGATACTTTTTTGTTTTACTCATTTATAATATTTACTGTTGGGTGAAGAGAGATTGTGCCGTCTTTCTAAGTCCATTTTATTTTGTGGGTGGGGCAAACAAGAGACTATAAGTGCCAGTCCCCAGGGGGAAATCAGTTTAATTTCTATGTAGAGATATTCTCTCTCTGTAGTTCTGATATTGCTTTGGAGACGGTTGATGCCCCACAAGTATTCTTGGAGTCACAAATAGAAGAGCCTTCATCTGCAGCTCTTGGCTTTTTCACTCTTCAAAGTCTCCATTTTCTTGTAGCATTACTAGCTGTGACAATTATAACTCATTTTCCTTGGACTCTGAACTCTGTCTCTCTCTTAGGCAGCTGTGTGGGATTCCCCTGTACAGCTTTCCATCTTCCCCAAAAATAACGTAGGTGACCTGCTGGATTGACTTCGTTTCAGGCTGCAAACCTTCACATGGATTTTTGATTCTTTTTATCTCCAGGTTGTAAATGTGCTAGTCTTCTGAGATCTGAGGTGGCCACACACTGATCAGCAGGTTGATGACGACTCTCCCAGTTTGAAAAAGTTGTGTAAAAAGATGCCAATAAAAGTTACTAATGTTGATAAAATGTATTTACTTGGGTAGTGATTACATTGCCTGGATGCCAGCAAAAAAAAAAAAAAGAAAGAAAAAAGAAATTTGGTGAAAGTAAGAGAAAATCAATTAGAAAAGAAGAAAAATCTCTTCTTGGGAAGAACCTTGTAGATGATTAGCAAAAAGCAGTTCAAATTTCGGTATGGAGTACAGCTTCCTGTAATTTTGAGGAAAAATACATGGAATGCACTCAGAGGTGTTTTAAGTGAAACACTGAAGCACTATATGAAGTAAAATAGAAGAAGCTTTACCTAATTGCTGAAATCTGAGAACTAAATGAAGAAAAGGCTGGCTTAGCATAAGGCTTCTCAAGAGCTGTTTAAAAAAAAATAGTAGCGTTGGAAGACAAGGGAAAACATGAGATTTTGTGATATACCAGAGAAACTGGAAGAAATAGGCTGCATTAACTTTATTAGAGTTCAAATAAGCAACTGGACTAGTGTTCCACAGCAAGATTTCGTAAAGAAAAGGGCACATCGAGTCTATGCTCCAAACCTGGCCATGAGAAGGCAGCCAAAACCCATATCAGTAAATCACAATCACAATCACGCAATCACAGCAGCAGGAAGAGATGCTCCTGACAAAACTATGGAAAAATGGAAAGTATTAAATGTTATGGACACCAGAATGTTTCTGGGGGAAAGAAGTTATGTACTTACTGTAATGTTCCATCTGTGCTGTCCATTTTCATTCTTCCTCAGCTGTTGTGTTCAGATCTGAATCAGTCACTTCTTCCAGCTTGTGGAACACAAACTCTTGAGTTCCTCCCTTTACCTATAATGCCCTTCTCATCTAACATACCTCACATCTTGTTTACTGCCCATAGACCTGCAAAGTAGTAAGGAATTATGCATGGAATCTGGGACTCAAACAAAGGAACATTAGTTCCTGCAGCATCCTTTGATCTTTCCAAGAGTAGAGCAAAGAGGAGGGTTGGTTGGAGGGGATTTGAGGAAGAATGAAAGTAGACAACACAGATGGAACATTATCATGAGTTCATAACTTTTTCTGTGTGTTACTTTCATTTTCATTCATTCTTCAACTGCTGGGACAGAATCCCCAGCTACCTAACTCCTGGGAGGACTCTAAGGAAGGATATTACTGAGCACAGCTGAGCCAAAGGCAGCTCTGCCCCTAGAGACCAGATCCAATTTGTAGTGAACAGTAAAGGTATGAGGGTTAGCCCAAGTTGCAGCTGCACAAATGTCATCCAAGGAAGTTCTAGACAAAAAAAGCTGAAGAAGTTTCCATAGATCTGGTGGAATGAGATTTTTTATGGTTTTGGTAAAGGCAAACTCACTTTTTCGTATACAAAAGTAATAGTCAGTCAACCGTTTGTCTAAAGTCACTTTAGAAACTGGTTTGCTTTTTGATACCGAAAAGGAAACAAATAATTGTTCAGATTTCATGCAGTTTTTGGTTCTGAGATAGAAACATAGCGGCCTGTATCCACAATGACAAAGAATGGATTTTGTAAATACATAAATGATGGCCCTTAAGTTACAGTACAGAATTATGAAAAAACTTTAACATGTCCAGGAACATGTAACTGTACCACCAGACTGGTAGTGTATTTAACTTCCTGTATATCCTCCCCAGCCTTCTGTATAAGAAAAAGTAACAGAATGTTCAAGGATAGAATATACAAGCATGATTATGACATTAGAAACAAAAGCCTATGAACGCATTATACAGACATACCCTTTTATGTAAAAAAAACATTTTTATTTTTTTATTTTTGACAAAGTTTCCACTACAGGAAGGGGTTGGAACAGTGAATTACTTTTGGAAGGAAAAGAATTGCAATGGCAGTTATGGTTAGATGTTGTGAAGAAACCAGAACTGAATGACAACTTATCTATCAACTGTATTGCAAAAAGGAGAGCAGAAAAGTTATAAACAATTTTTTAACAACAACTTAAGTTTTAATTTGTAGATGTATATGTTATTTATACATACATATCATATATATATTGTACATACATAAATGTTAACATTTTTACTGTTTTAGGATCTATTATTGTCTTTTAACACTGTTTTGTTAAACTATCATTTTAAGTGGAAAACAGGTTAATTGCAGATGCATTCTAGGTTGGTCACATGTTTTTTCAAAGTTATATAAGCCTCTGTTAAAACTAGTTCTTTTATCTCTGATGATGATTTCTTCAGCAAGTTGAAAGGGCTAAGAATTTGTACTTTCTGGATAAATTTTGCTTAATTTAAGGTCAAATAGTGCCGTCCAGTTCATTCAGCTTTTTTGCTCTACTTGTATATTTTCAGCATTTAATACTACAGCTGCCAGCTCCTGTTTGAGCTCACTGCAGGAGTTAAGGCATGTTTTTTTGCTATTGAAATTGCCGAAGAAAGATTTGAAGGGTTGCACAAAGTCACACATTTGCATCCTGATATGTCTTTTGATGGAAATGCCTGAACATGCCACCCATGAGGTATCTTCAGCTGTGTGGGAGATAAACCTCATGGACAAGTTTGAAATGGACTGAAGGGTAGTCAACTGTGAGGAAATAGTGCTCCATTTGGAAAGTTCTTTAATTAAATCCCTCTGAAGTCTTGTAAAATGTGTCAAGTAATTCAGTGACCTAGGATCGAAGGTTGCTGAAGCATAGACATGCTTCTCAACTCTGTCCAGCAGCCTAGACTCCCCTGTTTATGGGGGGTGGACAGAGGAATTCTCTCCTTCCAGTTCCTTCTTAGTGGCCGCTGCTATGAACACGGCATCAATGGGATCTCCCTTACTCCTGCATGTTCTAGGTGGTGCCAGGATCCTATCTAGTCTGTTAGGGATAGACCAATCGTGTCAGACTCCTTCAACGCCCATTGAGAGACCAAATCAATGAGCTAATTGGCGGGCAGAGTCACCCAGTAGGTAGATGGGCCAGCACCAAAGGCCTACAGGAACACAACAACTCTTGAGAAGGGTTATCAGGGGATCAATCACTCCTTTGTTTCAGATGTTCTACAATGTCTCCAAATGAGACATTGTCAAGTGATTATCTGGGGGACCCTTCCCCTTCAAAGTCAGCATCCTCTGTGACAGACTCTCTCAGAGAGTCTAAGTGCCTCCTTTTACACTTCCTCTTTGTAGGGACTTCTGTGGGATGCTCCAGAAAAAAGTGTCAGAACAGATTACTATACTTTGTTGGGTTGTCTGGAGACTGGTTTGGGCTGGCTGTCCCAATGAAACAGAGGATTGAGGCTCTGGATGCAGAATCAAATGGAACTGTGTAGTCTGAGCCAAAGAGGGAAGAGAAGTCCAAACTCTAGGAACAGAGGAAGCCCACTCCACTACCTCAAACGCAGAATGCCTTGTACAAAAAAGACACCAATAGATTCAATAAGGCAGGCTAATGGACCATTGGTTCCCTTTGACCTGAAGGTAAACTACTCAAGGAAGGAGTCAAAGCTGAGCTGTCCAGTGCTGAGGCTCCATAGGGCAGAGATGGCTCTGACAACTTTGGAGTTGAGTCCAACACCCCAGACCAGCATCAATGCCACAGCTCTGAGAGTCATCTGGCCCTGATGTACTTGGTGCTGGACCACTTAGAGACACCATTGGAGGTGAAGATATCAACATCTTCAGATCTGAGACAGATAACTCTAGGACTTTCCGATCTGATTGCTCTGAAACCAAAGGTCAGATCGGAGAAGGAGCTAATAATGGAGGAGTATTACTGACAAGGGTCTCTGGACCCAGTGGGGTCAGAGCTGGGAGAACTCCCATTTGTATCTGCATCTTGAGGAACTTCCTCATCATCCTATCCACATCAGCTGCTGTAAGGCTATTGGAAGATCAAATGCATGAGGCCATGGATGAAAGTCTTGAATGGTGTTGAGGTGGTTGTGCCAAAAAAGGAATGGGCGCTGAGAGGTGATCAGATCTGACAATATCTGAGGTTAATGGATCCATGGAGATTTATCTACTCTAGGTTTTGGACCCAAAGCTGTCAGATCTGACTTTTTGGCATGCTTTAGATAAGGTTTTGATGAAAGACCTGAATGAGTAGCCATTGTAGGCTCCAGAGATCTTTTACAAGACTCTCTAGCCTGAGAATCTCCTTTTTTGTCCACTCTTTTTGGGCGTTTGAGCTCCAGAGGCTGTAGAAGCAGGTTTAGAGGGCAGCAAGCCCCTAAGAATGAACTTATTCTATCAGTCAAGTCATGGGTATTAAACCCCTTAGAGATATCACAGTCAGTGTCGAGGTGAGTAGACCCTAAACAATATACGTACTTTGAATGTGCATCTGAGTTGGGAATTTTGTGGCCACAGGCCACACATTTTTAAAACCCGAAGGTTTATCAGACTTAATGTAAATAACAAGTAGAGTAAATTAGAATTTTTTTTAATATAGACAGGAAAAAAGAGAAATTACCAAAGATGGTAAGTAGACAGAGAGAGAGAGTGTACTAATAAAGTACTGTAAGGGACAGAATACCAATGGTGGTATTAAGGAATAGACTAAAGAGTAATCTGATAAAGGGTAGAAAGGGAATTAATAAATAACTTTGTAAGAGTTTTAAAGGGAGGAAAGGGCAAAAGATATATGGAAAATTATATAAACTGAAAGTTAACTTTCAAAAAAACACTATGAAAGCTCACTCAAGAATTTAGTGTCCACATTGAATGCTGTGGCAGCAAACAAGAACTGGGGTATGTTCAATGACTAGGGCATGGAAAAAGCAGTCAAGCAATCAACAGCTGTGAGATTCAAGTTGCTCTATCGAGGTATCTTCAGAATACTTTTTTCCTGGAGGATCAAAGAAGTCTTTTGAATGCAGAACGTAACAAGGAGGAAATGGAAACGTTCAGCCAACAGAGTGAGTGAGCAAGCAGAAGGAGAGACTGTTTCTCATTCTTCAGAAGAATAACAAAGTTCTTGGAAAGAGACTGCCAGTGAAACATTTTCCATTGTTCCACAGATAAATGCTTGAGTTATAGAGAAAAACAGGTGCTGACTAGAAGAATCAGCAATACCTTGGAGTTGAACCAGAGAATGGAGGAAGATGGAGATGATCAGAAAGAAGACCAGCAACAGTGTGAAATTAGTGAATAAATGGCAGGACTGTAAAGCATCAGTCCCATTAGATAAAGGATTAAACTTGAGAAACGTGACTTTGCAAGAAATGGAATTTTGTTGACTGTATTAAACTGGTGGGTGGACTGTAAAGCATAAATCTCATTTTGTCATTAAGTTTAGAAAGACACTGAAATTACTGAAGGATCAAAAATTTATACAAAACAGTTTTTGTTCTTAATATTTGTATAAAATTTCACCATTTTGTACAGTGTGCATTCAGAGGTATTTTAAATGTGAGGTGTTGGTAGGCAGTTGTATCAGTGATTCTTGTATATTTAAAATATATTAAAGTACAAGAGTATTTTTTCTTTGTTGTAATGTATAACAAGGGAGGTAAATTTAGAAAAAAAACAAGTTGAAGTATATATAATTGTGTGATCATTGTGATAGACGTGTATGACTATCGAACACACTTCCAGTATGGTATACAGATGAGGAAGAAGACAGTGAGTTAATTGGTTGCAGCAAGCAGTCATTACTACCATGGTCTTCCATGCCTACTAAAGATGACAGAACAGTGACTGTGCTGAGATAGTTACTCATAAAACCAAGTTGTTTGAGGCAGACAATGTGGTGCTACTGCAGGCTTTCCATCTCCATGTCAGGATGCTGCTGACCAGGCCTAGAAAAACATTGTCTTTAACAATATTGTAGGTGCCCAGGACCACACTGATAAAATGGTACACCACAGGACCACAGACATTACATGTGCTGTGGAGCAAAGAGCAGTCCACCTGGCACAGAAAGATAGGCTGATGATTAGTGGGCCATCAGTGGAACCACCTCCGACAGAGATGGAGGAGTCTTTGGTGACCATGGTCCCACAGTGCTGTGATGAACACTGGAGTAGAGAATTATTTTGCAACAAGTGTGTCCATTGCAGTTGCCCCAGGTATGTAGTAGTATTCTTGTGTAACAGTAAATTTCCCTTACCCCAAAACTCCCTGACCAATTTAGTAAAGCTGCGTGCCTGAGTTATACAAGAACATTAGGGGTTCAAGCTGTATGATATATGAACTGTTTTGTTTGCAAATACTATTACAACATCTGAATTTGAGGTATGGTTCAGGTGCTGGGTTATACTAAAAAAAAGTTCTGTATCAGCTAAAGAAGAAAATTCTGAAACACCAAGAAAATAATGTGTTCAACATCTCTCACAAATTCAAAAATCATTTTAAATAAAATAGCAAAGCTTTTGAGTAAAACACTTTGTCAATGCTAAGATAAAACTTTTCAGTTTAAATAAGCATAGTGAACCAAAGTGCATCCAAACTAATTAAAGAATTAATTACCTTAATTTCAAAACATGTTTAATACTCACAGTACTATTAAGACCTGGAAAGCGGTCTGCATGGAAATAGTTAATCCACCTATAGTCAGTCTATTCAGTTCTTAAAGTAATATCACTGCCTTTATTCTTTCTTATGACAGTAATATTCGAAAAGTGAAGTTAAGTATACTGTTATTATAAGCTACATGTTTGGCCAAAGCATTGGTATTATTATTTCTGTGTATACCTAACAAATATTCAGAAAAAAACATTTTTTTAGCATTCTATTAGTTTTACCAGCATGAAAACAAGTGGCTAGGTAAGTCAAATCAGGTGTTCTGCAAGTTACAAAACAATGAAATGTAAATTTTTTACCACTAACTAGATACCTAAAATGTTATTTTTATTAGTATAATAAGAAAAATTGACAATCACAACATGGAACCATACCTTTAGTAATAATAGAACTAGTCTAAGGTCCATTGGTTAAGTCTTTGTAACATAAATATTGTCTCAATTTCCAATCATTTTTGTATATAAAATTAGGTTGCTCTCTTAGAATCTCTTTTATGGTATCGAACAAACATAATATTGACCAATTTTGCCTTATTATATTTATAATTTTGTTAGTAAGTCTGTTATACTTAATGGTACACCTAACGAGGTTGTTTGTTGAGAATTAATGTTTAAGATTTGTTGTGCAAAATGTGGTTTAACTATAGTGGTGCTTTCATCTAAACTCCATTCTTATTAACAGTCAGCAAATTCAAATCATATCCTTTGTTCAAAAATTCAAAAGACAGCTCACTTTATTGAGTATTACAGTCACTATTAAGTTCTGAAAAATTGACTGCTCACAATGCCGTTATAGATATGCTGTGGATGCATGCTATTCAAGTGCAAATATCTAGGGGCTTGCACATACTTCCTATAGGTTCTTGTGCCCATCTTTCCATTTTCTAAACAAATATATCTAAAAAAATAATATCAGTATGTAAAAAAGTAGTTCTAAATTAAGAAAAAATCTATGCTAGTATGTAAAAATAAAATAAACTCATTCAGGCTGGTGTCTTCACCTGCCCAAATCATAAAGATATCATCAAGAAAGTGTCTATAAAATTTAATGTAATCAGAATGAATAGCTTTATTATTAAAAATGTATTCATCTTCCTAGATGGGCAAAACATATTAGCATAAGTGTTAGCGACAGGCGTACCCATTGCAACACCTTTAATTTGATGGTAAACCTTATCAAACATAAATATATTATAAACACAAAATAAAATCTAATAAAACTATATATAGTCTCTGTCTCACCAGCTGACTTCTCAGTATACTGAGACAAATTTTGTCAGACAGCTTGCAAACCTTAATCATTAGGAATAACAGTAAATAAAGAATTCACATCAAGCACTACAAATAGTATATTACTTAACTGCACTGTCTGTTGCCATTGATATAAGTGAGAAACTAAGTCACTAGTATCCTTTACAAAACTGTTGACAAAAAAAAAAGGTTACAGGATATTCTCAAAGAAAACAGAAATAGGTTTAAGTAACCTAAGCAGATCCAGACATTATAGGTCTCGTATAAGGCTGACATAAATTTTTATGGATTTTAGGTAAACCATAAATAATGGGTACAATAGGTTTAGAACCATCCATAAATGTATAAATATCTAATGCAATTTAATTATTAACCTATAAATCATATAAATTGGTTGTAAGTCTACATATTTGTTGAACAAGCACCATCAATAATGAAAAGTAGAAACATCTGACAGCAAGTGTAATCAACTCTGGTCATAATAAAAATAACACTTATCAGCTTAAGAACTATCTCATTATTGTCTTTTACTTTTTTTCAAGACTGAAAATTCATCTTTAATTAAATTACATCTACTACCTAGCTTATCTTGAAATAAATCATAGAGTTGCACTCACACATTAGTGGCTGACAGGAAAAGTAAACCAACTTTTATGCTTGCAGTTCATAGAACCCAAAGTAAATGCATCACGAAAAAATATTTTCAAGTTTAAAATTCTTATAAACATTCTCAGTTTCAAAAAAGCTTCACTATTATCACCAAAATCAGATGGTATAAAATGCAAACCTTTTCTAAGTAGAGCATTCACTGTTAAGTCTCTTTAAAGTATTGTTTATTTCATGGCATGCAGTCACAGGATTTATTTTCCAGTGCCTTACAATTTTGTTTACGCACAGCCCACATGAACGTTGTGTGTTAAGGCAATTCACTGTTTATATTGCTAGCCATCCAAGATGAAATGATAAAGATGAGGTGGCTAGTGTTCTTGACACAGCAAGAACTGTTGGTAATACTGTGAACAACCAAGGGCAGGACACGCCTTAAGTACAATATCAGCACAGTGCACCCACTGGTGATGGTGATGAAAGTATTACAGAACTGATTCACTTGAAAAATGCTTGTTTAAAGTAAAGGCACTACACTGTGACAATTTATTTTTATTGGAATCTATCCAAGCAAAATGACTGTCAGGATACCTTAGGTTATGTAAGTTCCCTAATGGACATATTGAAAACTGAGCCTCACATAAAGATCTCACTCTCTGTCTTTTTTTTCTGACTGGCAGAATGCAAGCTGAAGGACATACTAGTACACAATGGCGGTAGAGTAGCTGGGGTGAGAGGTGCAACTGCTACATGTGCAAAGTGTTGAGAATTCATGATCGGCCATCCATCAGCCAGATCATTTTTAGTGCATTATCAGCTTTTATTGCATTTACGGTCAAACCTAAGTGCTGTAATGCTCCATATGGCGTCTAAATTGTAGTAAGCAGTTTGCTACAGATTAAAAGTAAAAACAAAAAAAAATACTCTAGCATTGTAGCACTGTGCAAGCAGGGTATAAGCTGTGACAACCGTTACTTGATTTTACCCCCTAAAATGCAAGGAATAAGTGATGTCCAGATGTACCAGCCTCAGAACTGAGGGGCCCCCAGTAGGAACTCCAATCACTTGAAGAGCTGACAGGTGAGGAAGAGGGCACTGGTTGAACCTGCTATGCTTCTGCACAATGGCACACACATTAACAATATTTCTAAGTTATGATGTCTGAAGTTAGACTGCTAAAGATAACCAGTTCGGCTAATTCAAGCTAACTTATAAACAGTTTTTGGATAACTTGCAAAATTAAATAGAATTTGGTAGAGTACACAGAACAAGAATCTTTGTGAAATTTGCAACTACCATTCATGACACCTGAAGGCAAATATTGACAACTGTATAACCATTCAGAAGCAACATCACTTCTGAGGTGATCAGCAAGACTTGTGGAGAAGAATTTAAACAATGCAGAACACTTTCAAGCAGACCAGGTAGTTTTACCAGTGTTCCCAATATTTTGGAACTCCCCAACATCAATAGGTAAAACTACAGCTGGAATTACCACTGGAGTTAAAATTCAAATATCCCAAAAGCAGGATGAAGGTGACATCCTCCTGTACTAAAAAAATAATCTTGAAGTATTTAACTTAAAGACTTTTCTAACTGGGAATAATCGTGCAAGTTTTACAAAAAGGCTTTGCTCATCCCTGCACGCTAGTACAAGCACTAAAAACATCAGAATGAAAATGCATATACCATACATGCTGATGAGAGGAATGGTATGGTGCTTATAGAAACTTCATAAAGTAAAAAAAAATGTTGCCATTGTTAACCAATATAGAAAATTATTGGCAAGTGGCATTTATGTATGCACAAAAGCCTATAAAAACACTGACAAGTCATTGGTATTATTGAAGTAACAGTATTTCCCCCAAGCTGAAGATTCAAAACTTCCAGTGTATTTCCAAGTGCAGCTGATCATCCATTTCAGTCCATTTTGCCTGCCAAGCAGTTCAAAAACTGTACCTCTGACAATTTATATGGACCATGTGATAAGGTTGCACAAGCCAGCAGGTCATCTCTTCAGCACTCTTGTTTTTTTTTTTTTGGTGAGACTGTGAAGAGTGCATTCTGATTACAGTTGACGTCCAAGTACCATTATACCACACGGTGTGGGTGCATCTATGGCTAGACATTATGCACTAATAATTTAGAATTTGGAAGATAAATAAGTGGATGTATTTTGTTGTTTGGATAGCATTTTTTTATCTTTGACAGGAACTATCTTCACCAACAAAAAGGGGTAGTCGTGGGAGTGGCCATAGCTCTAGCCTTTGCTAATATTTTGAGTTAGTTAGAAATGCAGTTTGTCTTTGTTTTCCAATATGTGAGCAGGTTATTTTACACTAACACTGACAATCAGAGCAATTGCTTGCTCGTTTAGCAGCTGGTGCTGCTGCTCCCAGATCTGGCACCCCTTAATGCTAAGTTGAGAGGCAAAAAAAAGTAGTAACTCCCTCCCTAATGTGGCACTGCTGTATATTGAAGAGCAAGGCCCACTCTCTCTGATCTTTTGCTAAGATGAGGAGATTTAAAAAAATTGTCCATTCCCTGATCTGTTGCTTCTCCTTTGAGCAGCAAGATCCCTCCTCCCCAGTCTGAATTCTGCACTCACTTATCTAAGCTGAAGAGCAAAAGTAAAAAAAAAAAAAAGATTCTGTTTTAAACTGTAGCAAACCTCTTGCCCACAAATACAAATGTACACTGTAACAAGTAGCTTGCTACAGTTACAGTACCACCCACTAAGAGCATCATTATTACAGCATTAGTATTTGTTCATTTCTGAATGCTGGTACTGAAATAAAGTCCCATCTGCAACTGCCAATTGCACCCCAAACTCCTGGCACCCAGGCAGCTGCTTCCTTTGCCTCAACTTAGTTACACTTCTGCTGACATTTTACCTGGTAAGACATGGCAGAGAAGCTAGCACGTTTTTTCCCCATATTATGGTTGAAGTAAACCAGAATATAGGTTAGTCCATATCCAGTATTTCTAGGAAAAGATGCATGCATTTAAATAGTGGGAGTACCCTCCTTTACATGGACAGACAATTAGGCTATCTGTTATGTAGATTTATGCAAGAAAATGTGAGCAAGAGGTTGATGTTATAAAGCATTTTGTTTCCAAGAGAGATTACAAGAATATATTTATTGTTTCAGTAACAGTTTAAATGGTGACCTAAAGGAGGAGTAGGTCTCCAAGTATTCTAAGCAAAAATGGAACAGCTCATCAGACTGAGATTTCTCTTAAGTGTACAAAAGCAATTCTATTTGGATTACAGCCTGGAAGTGAAATCTAGTAAGATTGTTAGATCAAACTGGAAACTGTTATCCAGGGAGGACACAGAGTTGTTTCAGGTAGTGGGTAATAGTCTCTCATTTGTCCAAAAGAGAAATCAAAATCTAAAAATATTTTGGAAGGGGGTGGTAATTTGCCGGAAGTGGGTAACAGTAAAATGAAGAGGCCATATCCTTGTAGTTTTTGATTCTAGTACTGGTTCAGCAACAGTGGTCCTAATGTTATACTAACATATTTGGGAATCAGTTTGGAAGTGACATCACTCTTCAGGTAATTCTAGTGGGGTCATTTATTTAGTGACTTGTGATTGTTGTAAGTTATTCAATGTAGGTAGGGCATTCTGCAGTAAAGAGGCAAATGAACAGCATCTTATATCTTCATTCAGTTCCTTGTCAGAATTTTAAACCATTCAAATTATTTCTCATAGACCATAAGACATTTGATGAGGAGCTGTGCTTTTGCGTCTGCATAAGATGAGAATAGTGCCATAGCAGATTCAATTAAATGCATAAGTTCATTGTTGGTTTGAATGATGCATCTACTGTTGAAGGTGTCCTTAAGCTGAGGTCATTAACAGTAATGTACCTTTAAAAAGTTCAGACAAAAGTCTCAGTATGTCCTTTAATTAATGTTTTGACATCACTCATATAGAAGTAGAATGTTTTGTTCAAGATGTAATAATCTGTGCATTCTTTATTCTGAAGAAGTCTCTATAGATGAAAGTGCAAAATTAAAGAATTATTTGAATTTTATCCTACAGCTTTCATGTCTTTTTAGAGATTTTGAATAGCTTTGGATGCCAGCCATTGACCTAGTTACTGTCACATATTTTTCTAAGCTATTTTGATTAATATGGTCAATTAATATTTGGGCATAGATATTCGACGACAATTAGCTTACTCGATCAATAATTTGGGCAATAAAACATAGGAACAGTATTACATAAGTGATCACAGGAATCATATGATGCCCAGCCATATACACCTTTAAGCATACAGACTTAAAAGTTCTTGTCATTGTTTAAAAGCACTTAATAGTACTCCCCTTCCAAATCAAACCAGGCTGTACATGATAAGCCCAGTAAGATTATCCTTAAAGGTAGGAGAGTAGTTCTTTTTTTGACCTGCACTGATGACATTCCATAGGCTGGGAACACTTTGAACTAGGAACATATCTTTCCTTCAAGCCTTATTTGTTGGTTATCGATATAGGTCCCTCATATGGATGTTTGTGGAGCCACTGACTTTGCAAATAAATTTGAAGTCAAATAGGACTGGGTGTTTCAAGATTTGAAAATAGACACTGGTCATTACAGAGGAGTCACTAGGCTACTGAGTATAAGGAGAGTTGTGGTAGTCTATCGGGGTAGTTAAAGGACAGATGGTTCATAGGTAGGTACTAGGCTATCGGCCCAAGAGCCTATGTAAGCCTAGCCAGCAAGGTACCATAGCTTACGCCACCCAAGAAAGTTATTTTCCTGTGTCACTGTCCAGCAGAGACACAGAAGTGATCCCTGGGTGTATTTCCTATTCCCCATCCACTCATCAAGATTTTTCTTGAGTGCTAATGAAAAACTTTGCTTGACATAGATGGGTAGCTTGTTCCAGAGTATAGGAAGTCTCTGGGACAGGAATCTATCCCTCCAGCGTGTCCTGTTTATTGTGGTGACAAGGTTTAGGTCCCTAGAGCGTGTAGCTTGGAGGGATTGGGATTTCTTTAGGTGTAGCATGTTCAACAGCTCTGAGTTTTACATAGCTTTATATGTTAGACAGAGATGACCTCGGAGTAAAGCTGGAGTTTTCTGGTATTTAATTTTCATGGTTAAAAATGATTGGAGTCTTTCCACTTGATTAATATGCTTATATTTAAACATGCCAAAGGGATCGTTGTATTCAGTAATAGGTCAGATAAGGGAAGAATACAGTGATAGGATGACTTCTCTGGGTTTGAAAATATTCCCCTGGAAACTAACTGAGCCAGATGGGATTTTCTAACTATGGTAGAAAAATGATGATCAAAAGAGAGAATTGTCCACATATTTGTCAGAAGAATACCAATTACAATATGTGAGCAGTTTTTTTTTTGCAAAACATTAGAATACTGAACTTTGCATTTAACTTTAGGTCATTTACAGTTCATCAGGCATGTGTATATTTCACCCTTGTTGGAGCAATTTAGTATAAATGGATAGCAATGCTCAGCTTAAAGTCATCAGCAAACTTGATCAACCACACTCCTGGGTATTGGTTTGGATGTGTGCAAAATAAATGCCAAACAGGAGAGGGCCAAGTACTGATCCATGTTCAGTGAGAGTAGCAGCAACGTGCACAATCAGAGATCCATTGGATAGTCAGTTTGCAAGCCAGTGGACAATGTAGGGGTTTACATTAAGTTTGTCTAAATTTTCAATAATACCAGCATGGGGAATAGAGCCAAAAGTCTTAGCTGGGACAAGATAAGCAGCATGCATGGAGTCATCACTGTCCAGAGCCTCTGCAACCTCACCAAAGCAGTTCATTAGATATATAAAAGACAGGAACTGCCCTTCACCAAACCATACCAAGGGAGGGGGTCACAACCATTAAGCTGCTTATGTATGCATAAATGAGTTCTTCTGTGTGTTCCATAAGTATGCATGTAAGGCTGGTGGGCTTTTAATCGCCTGGTTCTGTAGAGGGGCCACCTTTTTCTATGAGAGTCACAGTGGCTGTTTTGAAGGCATCAAACACAAACCTTGAATATAGATTGAGGTTGAACAGTTTAAGTAGAGACTCCGATACTGCATAATTGGCACGGATGAGAATGTTGTCTTGTATGTTGTTTGGTCCCACAGAAGCATTTTTTTTTGTTAGCCTTTGACAGGGATTCCAAGATATCCAAGGAGTTAGTTAAGGAGAATACATTTTCAGGGAGAGTGGGAGCAACTATGTGGGTACGTGGGATAAAGCTAGCACTAAATTTGTTTGCTAGTATGTTGGGCTATATCATTGGCATACGAATGTGTGTGATAGATTTATGGACAAACTCAGTGCACTGTTATTTCTGAAGAAAGATTTGTAGTTTTCATTTGGCACATGTATCATTCTTAAGTCCATCTGCTAATTATGTTTTTTTAAGTTCATTGATGGAACATTTCAGTGAGGATTTGAAGTATGCATAGAGTGACTTTTAACATTTTGCATTGTCTTCTTTTTGTTTATACAGTATATTAATATATATTAATACAAGAGTTCCATCAGAGATGTTTATTCCTGAATTTACAATTAAAATTAATAATGATGGGTACAGACTTTTCTACAAAGCTTTTTAGGTGGTAGAAAACAAAACAAAAAAAAATGATAGTGAATTCAGCAACCATCTCATCTGGGAATTTTGCATACGTCTTTCAGAAGCTGAAGGTTTTTCCTGGAGAAGTTCCTAAAGACAGTCTCAAGTGGTGGTATGGTGCTACCACTAGCCCTGACAAAGACTGATTTGTTGTCAGACATAGCCAGGGATGGTGGGGTGGGAGACCAGGTTAAGAGTATTATAGCCTTAAATGGGTAATTTTACAACTTGATCCAGTGTGTTGCTATTCATCCTCTACAATAATGTGTGTATTGATTTTAGAATTTCAAATGCTCTATAAGGGGGGAAGGGTAAAGACATTGTATGATAAAGTTCTACAACATTACACACAATACCACTGACAAAAGAAAATATGAAGAGTCATTTCTAATCCTGATTTGATTTCTTAATTTTTAAGCTTTGATGTGTCCTTTTGTAAAAATAAAGACACTGTCCCTTAACACTCTCTGCCAAATGACACACATAAATTAGCTATGTCTCTGAGCTGTAGTTCCTGTGGTGCAGGGTTGGATTCCCTCAACCCTCATTTGGCTATTGCATAACCTGGAGTAAGTCACTTATCTAGTCATTGCTCCCTGGCTGCCACTTAAAAATGACTGCATTTCCAGTGGGCCTACCAGGTTAGCAAATGGGTATTATCCTATCAGATCTGCAACAATAAAAGAAGATGTACCTTTATATGTACTTGGAATTCTTAACCCATGATGTGAAATTGTTCAATCTCGCCGTTTGTTCTTACACATGGGTTCGGAGCTGATCCTCGGCTCCGAGTCGGCCGCATCACCAGCTCCGCATCTTCGAGAAAGCTCGAGGCACAGTAATATCCCATGATCCTCAGGTGCTAACCTTCAGATCTAGTTTGCCGCTAGCAGCAGATCGCATCGAGAGGCTCGAGCCAGTAGAATTTTTACTATATATTTCTTGTTATCAGAAAAGACCAAATCTGGTTTTAAAAGGTGTCAGTGCGGACAGAAGATGTCCATTACTGACAACCACTCATCCTGCGTCTACTGTCTTGGCCCTCTCCATTTGCAGGAAGACTGGTCCATTTGTCATTCCTTTAGTGGGAGGGTCATGCTGAAAAGACGCAGGAAGTTGGTTGACAGAGGGTTGCTTAAACCAGAGTTTCAGGAGGCCCTGGACAAGGCTGAACAGGTTTCTATGTCTTCGAAGGGGTCGAAGTCTTCAAGAGTGTCAGAGCCCAAGTCATCGGCTCCGAGCACCTCTTTTCAGATTTGGACACCGGATCCTATGACTTCGGTGCCGGGTGTCGAGACTATCTCTGCACGAGGCTCAGGTCTTGGAGCCGGTATCAGAGGTACCACCATCTGCTATCCTTCACTCGGTGACGGCTTTGATCCCTTCGACCCGTTCTTCGAGGCCACTTTCCGACTCCGATGTGGACTGAGTGGTACAGAAGCTTATGGAGAACTCGGCTTTGTCCAAATTAATCGAGGTTTCATCCCAGCTGGTTTCGAAACTCGAAGCTATTCCAGTTCCCTCAACACTTCCTCCTCCGAGACCCGTCGAGTCATCGGTGTTAGGAGTCAAAGAACCGATGATTGTAGAGCCCTCGGTGCTGAAGCCTCCAGTAGTGCTATCAGCTCCATTGACCTCGACTCCTCGGAACCAGCCGGAGAGTCTCGGAGCCGAAGATCTTTCCTGGGTTCCGGGGGGGATAGTCGAACTGAGATATTGGTTCCGACTCTTCCCCTCGGTGCCTCGGCTCAGATCAGTTCAGATCCATCCCCGGTGTCGGAGCCTGTGGTTCCGATTCTGGAGAAACAACCTCCTTCTTTGGATCGGGTCAGATCTTCGGGTCGGGGCACCGGTGCCTTTGACATCATGAGGAAGGTCTTGTCTGATCAGACACATACTTCATCGGTATCTTCATCTCCTTCCCCAAAAGGTCTGCGTTCTGCTTCTGTGCCTTCGGTACCTACCAAGCGTCGAGACCCAATGCCTCAGAAGTCCCTACAGGGCAACTCTGGTTCCTCAGATGCATCCCCAGAAGCTCCCGCTGAGGATGTTCCGAGGAAATGGCTGTGCAAGAGGAGGCACATAGATTCCCCTCAGGAATCTCTCACATCTGATACCGATTTAGATGAAATAGAAGGGTCCCCACGGTCCACCTCTAAGGATGTCTCATTTGCAGACATTTTGGAAATCCTGAAGCAAAGGGGGGACTGGCAAACCCTTACCCCTTCTGTGGATGAATCTGTCTTACTGAAGGCATTTGGGACTCAACCTTCTACCTCCTGGGTGACTCCACCCTTTGACGATCTCATGGATCTAATAGCTCGGAGGGCTTGGGAAACACCTGATACAGTGGAACCAGTCCCTCGTAAACCAAACAAATACATGACGGCTCCCCAAGATAAATCCTATCTTACAAAAGGAGTTCCCGTAGATACTATGGTGGTGGCGGTGGCCACTAAGAAAGAGATGTCTGAATCATCTTCCTCTGTCCATCCTCCTAATAAGGATTCTAGGACAATGGACAGATATGGGAAGCGCATATTTAGTTCGGCGACTTTTTCCATCCGATCACTCAACTACCTTACGCATTTCACGCGTTTACAGAGAGATCTCATTAAGGAACTGGGAGATACTCTCCAGGGACACACAGATGCTGCTGTCGCCGAGAAAGTGACAGTGCAACTTAACACCCTAAATTCCATAGTCAACTCGTCCATGAGGCTGATTTCATACACAGCTGAAGGGTTGAGTAGAGCGGCAGTTTCAGCGATCGCCCTGAGAAGACAATCCTGGTTGCACTTATGCTCCTTTGCGGAAGCCTTTTAGTCTTCCTTTGCCAATGCCCCCTTTGATGGTGCCTCCTTGTTTGGGCCCAAAGTAAAGGAGACTCTCACGAGGTGTGAACAAGAAGGGAAGACCCTGTCTGCCGTAGGGGTCCGTTTTTCCGTTCCATCTAGGCCCTACCCTAAAGGGCAACGAGGAGGAAAAATGTGGTTCCGAAAGACTCAGGGATCTTTTCAGCACACCCAAAGTGATGCCCCCTCCAGAGGCAGAGGAGGGGGAAGAAATGGAAGATGCCGCCCAGCCGGCAGAAGGGGTCAGCAAAATCAGGGCGACAGAGAGACCTTCTCTGGAAAGCCCTTCCAGCACTCCTGAGTGCAGGCCCGGCTGTCCTACTCTGGAGGCAGTCGGGGGTCACTTGGCTTTATACCCAGAGGCCTGGCTAAATCTTACATCAGATTACTGGGTAAAAAGCATAGTTACCAGAGGCTACAACATTCCCTTCATAAAAATGCCACCCAACTCCAAAAAACTCCCAGATGTTCCACCCAGTCTGCAAGACCAAGCAACCATAGAGATAGGAAGGTTGCTCGAAAACAGAGTCATCCAACTAGTCCCAGCGGACCAAATAGGATCCGGAACTTACTCAAGGTTATTTTTAGTTCCAAAGAAAACAGGGGACTGGAGGCCAATTTTAGACCTCAGCAAGTTAAATACCTTTGTGAAAAAGGAAAGGTTCCGGATGGTCAAGCTTCAGTCAATCCTCCCTTTTCTGCAGAAGGGCAACTGGATGTGCTCTATAGATCTCAAAGACGCATACAACCATATCAAGATGGCCAGGGCATCCAGAGATCACCTGCGCTTCTGGCTGGGAGCCAGTCATTTCCAGTTTCGCGCTCTGCCCTTTGGTCTCACCTCAGCCCCCAGGGTGTTCACCAAATGCATGGCAGTAGTAGCGTCTCACTTGAGACGAAACGGATTCCGGATGTTTCCTTATCTAGACGACTGGCTCCTATCCACCACCACCGAGTATCGTCTTCTACAAGCCAGGGACTACACCATCAGTCTTTGTCTTCACTAGGCATAACGGTGAATTTTGGAAAATCGGTCATCACCGTCACAGCGTATCTTATTTATAGGAGCACAGCTAGACACTTCCCTGGCTCAAGTTACTCTCCCCCCACCAAGAGTATCAGACCTCAGGCATCAAATTTCGCTCCTTCTTCACAAGAGAGTCCCTGCATGACAAATATTAAGAGTGCTAGGCTTGATGGCAGCCTCCCTTCTTGTAGTTCGTTTAGGCAGGCTGCACATGAGGATTCTTCAATGGATGCTATTCGCCCAGTGGTCATATCTACAACTTCCACTGTCTCACGAAATCTTGATCACGAATTCTTGCAAGAAGGATCTCGTGGTGGATACACAGTCAAGAGCTAACACTAGGACGACCGTTTGTATTACCCAGTCCGGTAGCAACTCTAACCATGGACGCTTCCCTGATAGGGTGGGGGGGATTCTTTCAGGGACAAACAGTCCAAGGTCAATGGTCCACTTGGAGTACAATCTGCACATCAAAGTTCTAGAGCTGAGGGCAGTGTTTCTAGCGTTGCAACACTTTCACAAGTCCTTACCTCAGGGGACAGTGACAGTTCAGACAGACAACATGTCAGTGGTCTGGTACATAAACAAGCAAGGGGGAACCAGATCTTACCCGTTATGCAGAGAGGCCCTCAGAATTTGGCAATGGGCAAAGTCCACTGGACGCTTTATGATAGCAACGCACATCCCAGGGACTTCCAACGTAATCGCGGACAGGCTGAGCAGAGCCATCCTGTTCCCTCACGAGTGGGCCCTCAAACCTCAAGTGGCGGAAGAGATCTTCCGCAGATGGGGCTAGCCTTGCTGCGACCTGTTTGCATCCCCATTGAATGCCAAATGCAGAAGCTATTTTGCCCTCTTACCTCCTCCAGGGGGTGTCCCCAGGGACGCACTGGTATACGATTAGCCCCCGGGTCTCCTGTATGCCTTTCCTCCTATTCCACTAATTCCCAGGTTTTTGCAGAAAGCCAAACATCTAGACAGGACCATCATACTAATAGCCCCATTCTGGCCTCGACAAATCTGGTTTCCCTTCCTTCAATCTCATGAAGTGGAGGAACCATGGATGCTGGACCCGGAGCCAGACCTGTTGATGCATTCGTCGGGAGTTCCTCACACCTTTCTCAAGTCCCTCAAACTGACAGCTTGGCTGCTCCGCTTCCCATTTTAGCCAGGTCGGAGTTACTATCCCCTGCAGTACAGCAAATTATTGCATCTTCCCACAAACCATCTACAAGGAAATTGTACAACAGCAAATGGAACTGTTTTACGCACTGGACCTCCAAACAAGGTATAGATCCATTCGGGGCTCCAGTACACAAGATACTAGATTTTCTTACCACACTTTTCAGGAAGGAGCATCAACATCCACTATAAGGGTTCAACTGGCGGCTATATCCAATTTTCATATTGGTCGTGAAAATGGTTCTCTTATGTCCCACAGACTTTGTAAAGCCTTCATGAAAGGTACCTTTCACCTCCGAGCCCCCTTTCGTAATCCAATAGCACCTTGGAATCTTAATCTTATGCCGTCACAACTCATGTTGCCCCCTTTTGAGCCAGCAGCCACAACTTCGTTAAAGTTCCTGTCGTGGAAAACACTTTTTCTGGTTGCCATCACTTCCGCCAGGAGAGTTTCAGAGCTACAGGCTCTATCTATCCGACCCCCGTACATGATTTTTCATCCAGATAGAGTAACCTTGCGCACCAATCCGTCCTTCCTTCTGAAGGTTTGTTCGATTCAGAACATCAATCAATCTATCGAACTACCTACCTTCTTTAAAAATCATTCCAATAAGCTAGAATACACATTGCACAAGTTGGACGTTCACAGACAACTAAGATTTTACTTACATAGGACAAAAGAGTACAGAAAGTCAGATCAACTATTTGTCTCATATGCTGACCAAAGAAAAGGACAGGCAGTAACGAAGGTTACCTTATCCAAATGGCTCTCAGATTGCATAAATTTGGTATATGCTGAATCGAAACAGCAACTCCCTTTCAAACCCAGAGCTCATTCTACAAGGGCGATTGCTACCTCTTCAGCCCATACCACTCGTTTGCCTTTAGATACCATTTGTGCAGCGGCAACTTGGGCAAAACCACATACCTTTATCGCCCACTACAAGCTAGACAAGAGTTCCAGGGACAGGGTGACGTTTGGTTCCACTGTTCTCAGGAATGTTCTCCCTTGAGCCACCCGGGAAAAAGGAGCTAGGGACGCTACCCGTGTGTAAGAACAAACGGCGAGATTGAACAATTTCACTTTAAGAAGTTATGTCTTACCATAACGTTCCATGTGAATTGTTCATCTCGCCTTTGTTCTTACATTTCCCCCCTCCATCCCCCGTCCTGTGGTCTGGGAGAACAGTTTTCAACTAAATTCCTTTTCAGCCTTTTCTAGATATGGTTAGCATGTTATTGTACATTAGTAATGGCATCTTTTCTCCTCTACTTGACAGTAGGGTTCCAGACACTGTGTAGTATCTGTTTATAAGTGTGCTAGATACAGTTCTAAAAGGGATTCTTCTGGTATAGCAAACTAGATCTGAGGGTTAGCACCTGAGGATCATGGGATATTACTGTGCCTCGAGCTTTCTTGAAGATGTGGAGCTGGTGATGTGGCCGATTGGCTCCGAACCCGTGTGTAAGAACAAAGGTGGGATGAACAATTCACATGGAATGTTATGGTAAGACATAACTTCTTATTTCAGCAATAATACAGGTATAAACATCCTCCATACAGGAAAAAAAAAACTTTTAAACTACCCACTTTATTGCTGAAGTTTCTGCCATTTAGCAAAAACAATTTTATTTCTGAGCTTTTTTTAATCATTACGGTAAATTTCCTGTTTAATGCCTGAAACATGTCAGAACACGATAAGAGGAAGCATTTAGGCATTTGGATTAAAAGGATTCTGTTATAGCACCTAAGGATGTGTGGGAAGAGACTTAAAATATATTACAAATGATGAGAAAGTGGAGCTCTTGTTTACTGATAAGGAGAATAAGATACAAGCAGTGAAAATGTTGTAGTCCCTTTAGTTTTATATGCAGGTCTAGCATATTATATCAATCAGAGGAGTTGTAGAAAATAATTAATAAAGCATTGAAGGAATTTATCTGTGAGGTGGCAAGAGTTAAGTGGGATAAAGTGATCCTTTTAATAGATAAGGTAGTTTAGGATTACCTGATTTGAAGGACTGTTTTAGAGCTACACAGTTAGGGCTTCATATAACACAAGCAGAGGTTTATACTTCAGAGTGGAGGGGAAGTTCAACAAATAAAGAGAGTGGGATTTTTGGGTACAGATCCTTAAGGAGAATAAAGACAACCATGCAGAATATTATGAATAGCAGAAAGTATTAAGTCAGCATGACAATGGAGAAAGGAGATTTTGCCAATAGGGATGACTGGAAGTAGGAGTAGAGAAAATACATGAGGGATCTGGAATTTACTGGAGAAAATGGCAAAGGAACCAAGGTAGTGGGAGCAAATAGCTAGAGAGGGAAGAGGCCAAGATGATGTTTGGACTGCAGGCTACAGACTACCACCCCTACCGAGGATTGGTATCAGAGTGTAGGCAAAGGGAAAATGACAGGGGAATCCTATGTGAAAGACCTGATCTGCTTGAATCTAGAACAGATGTTGCTGTTAAAAAAGGGGTAATTAAAAGGGCATATAAAATATAGCCTAATAACTATTAAGAATCAATCAGAGGAGGTTACAATGGGAGACGATATGTATGGCTCCCAAGCATGCAACAAGGTCCAGAAGGTTTAGGATTTTTGCTTGAATGGGTTTGCATAAGTATTTTTATACCCCAAGCAGACTTCAAAGAATTTTTTTCTTAGGTAGATAGCAAATTTTGGAGGTGTGATGGGGAAGAAAGAGGTAACTGGGATCATACGTTTTGGTTGTATACTGAAATGGCAAATTCCCTGCAGGGTGCTCTGTTAGAATGAGCAAATGGCTGTGACCAAAAAAAAAATATTTTGAGCTGGGACACAGGATTTGAATTGCCTAGACATACTAAGGCCTTGTTAAGTTTAATGCTGTTGGCTAACAAAAAAGACATTACTACAAGATGGAAATCAAAATCTATACCAACTGTACTTGAAGTTTTGAATATGATAAAAGAACTGAAAGAGGTATTTTTAAGAAAAGGGAAGGAGCAAATTACATAGAAATAAATGAAAGTTGTGAAAAATAATTCATGCAGAATAATATTCAGGAGGAGTAAGGTTTAAGGGAAGGCAGGAATTTATGTAATCTTGGACTCTAATGAAAGCTACAATGAAATAAAAGATATGTGATGCATGTAAAAGGGTTTGTTTTCTTTTCTGTTAATGTAATAAAGGTGTTAAAAAACACAGAGCTCTGGCTAGCTGTACATCTCACTCCAGGCAGAAAGGCACTGAATGCCTCATCGATAACAATGCCCTCAGCCAGTGACTGAATGCTATAATTCTGTTAGGATATTTAGGGCCATATAAAGTAATGGGCAGATGTTTTCCCTGTTGTAATATTACTAACAAATGGAATATCCTACCAAGATATCAAAACCCTGAGTGTCCTTTTCTCACACTGTATATCCACCATATAACCAAGGCTCATGATGGCTAGGTGGTACATAAAAAACGTGGGAGCAGATACCTAAAAAATTTCTTGCTATTGAACCTTTATTTTAACTTCAGTCTGTCAGACATACAGCATTAGCCAGTTTCATTTGCTTTAAGCTTCCTCTTTTTCCCCACTTTTGACAAAAATCTATGAATTTTTCATGTCAAGTTAAGAAGGCAAAATGTTACTGTGGGAGGCAAATTCCTTATAAGAAAAGTCATACTAAATGCGTATTTTGTTTAGGATCCAGCCACAATTATAAAGAGTGTATTTGTTTCTAAGACCCTAACAAGCTGTTTCATCTTAAAATTTAAATTGAGAACAAAGGTTCAGACATACTCTCACCTGTGGCTTTTGAATCTAAGCAGGACGACACCGTGTCTCCCACTCCCCCATTACAGGAACTTTCCTTTAGGGGCACAGTTTTAAAAATGATGCAGCACTTCCAGTGGAAGGGTAAGCAGGCGTCATGTATACACCCCCCCCCCAAAAAAAAAAAAAAAAAAGCTAGATATCCTTTCTGCTCATTTTGGAAACTTTACAAAATACCTTTATCACTGCTTCCCTTAATCCACAATCAGCCTCCCTTCCCCTGCCAAAAACCTGATAGATTCTTTAAGATTTCTTACTCATAAACTTGTTTATAAAAAATATTTCAATTGACCTTGCTGTAATTTCTGTCTATGGAATATGGTAAACCTACTAAGCTGTTGCATCTTGCGAGCATGAAATTGACAGATAAAGAAGGTTTACACATCTGCTACTCTTATCTTTTCCATCCTTGAAATTGCACACACATATGATTGGATATCTTCTATCTATTCTAGAAGACCTCAATAACCTTGCCCAATTCAGACATTCTCTCTTTTGAACTCTGCCATACAAAGGGTTAGACATTCATTCAGATGTAGTTATACTGCAGCTGATAATCTATTCTTCTTCCTTGGGACCTGAATTATGTCTTGGAAAATTAAAATCTTCCGAGTTTATTTCTTCCTCCTAAGTTTTGTACTTGGAAACCAGTCCTGCTTGTAGGTCTAAGTTTATCTGAGTTGGAAGCTATTACGGCTTCTCTTCCCTTTCCCAGTTTTCCATAAGAACAGGGGGTTACCATCATAACTAACCCACCTTCTATGCTCAAGATTATTAATGAGCTCCCACTGAACCAGTCCAAACCATACATTTTCCCCTCTCCCTAGCCAAACAGTGAGAGAAACCTGCATTTCTTGAACACACATCAGATCAACTTTTCATTTCTTTCAGAGACAAAAATTTGGGTCTACCATAATCCCAACAAACAATTCCTAAATGTATTTCTTCTGCCCTACCTTCTATGAAACACAGCTTGAAGGTTTGCAGAGACATTGCCTGTTAAGAAACTTTTTTTCAGATCTCTGAATTCTATACACACGTTTATTAGACATTTCAGATTACTGCTTTCTCTAGAGCTAGAACTGGGTTTGCTAGATCTAACTTCCAATAAATTTAAGATCTCAGTTCAGCATTAGAAAGCTTTGGCAGTCTTCTTATTCATATTGAAACTGTGATCAAAGGAGGGACATAGACAGTTGTGCAAGAACTTACCATAACAGTAGCTGTCCTACTGAACACTGTTGCAGTATTCTTGACAAACGGGTTGTCACCACTGATGTATGGCCAGGATATGAAAACTTTCCCTTTCCTAGGTCATACGCTTGATGCATAACCTAAGCTTGTATGCACTGGGGTATAAAGACGGACATATGAGCATGGATCCTTAGACTATCCCCAAGCCAGCTGCCTGAAGACGACCGAAAGTGGAAATTAGTCAATTAGGAGGGGTGTGATTTGAATAGGTAAGAATACTCCTGTTTCCATGTAATAAAGCAAAGGGGGAGAGGAAAATGAAGTTAGAAGGGATGAGTGTGGAATGGAATATGGCAACAGTGATTAGTAGGACAACTGGTATGGTATGTTCTTTCACAACTATACTATGTCCTGACTGAAACCACTGTTACAATAATCCTGACATATGGGTGATTCCCAGAGCTAGAGGAGGAAAGAAGGGAGGTTGGCTACTGAGAAGAAGAGTTGTATGTCTGCTCTGGACTTGGAAAAACATCAGTTTTGTAGTGTTTGTTAAAGGTGTTTACAGAGGACCAAGTGGCTGCCTCCAAGATAGACCTGGAGTCTATTCCTTTGTGGAATGCTCCAGAGGAAGCCGTTGCCCGAGTGTACTGTGCTTTACAACAGTAAGGTCTTACCTTACCATAGTGTGCGTAGCAGAAAGAAAGAGCCTTAGAAAATCCAAGCTATAACAATTTGTTTAGAGAGAGGATGGCCCATCATAGGGCTCAAAAATGATGCAAACAGCTGGTCAGTATTTCTGAAGGACTTAGTTTTGTCCAGATAAAATCTCAGTATCTGTAAATATTTAGAGAATGTAAGAGCCTTTCCCTCCTGTTCTGTGGATTGAGATAGAAAGTGGTAAGATGAATAGCCTGATTGAGGGACAGCTCATTCAGTACCTTAGGTATGAAGGATGGATTAACACCGAGTCAACCTGTTCTTGTGAAAATAAGAAAAGGGAGAATGTCCCTGAGTTTGTAAGTCAGAAAATCACCTAGCAGAGGTGACAGCTAAAAGGAGGATGTATTTTCCAAGCACAAAATTTTAGAAAAGCGGAAGGTGCTGAAGGCAGTGTAAGCTTTTCTTACAAAAAATTAAGATTCCAAGAGGGAGAGATGGGTTTTCCTGGTGGGTTGAGTTTTCTTCAGGGAGACAGGCACTGATAGCTGGCAGGTTGAGCTTTTATAGAAAAGTAGGACAAGCCTAATCGAAGAAGATTACACTACAACAGGAACTTGTGATGAGTGGATACTGGCTATGTTTGCAGCACCAATATGAATATAGGTTCAAAGGTGTGTACTAGGCTAATGGCCCTGGTGCCTTTCATAGGTTTATAAGTAGGTACTAGGCTATCAGCCCAAGGACCTAAGTAAGCCTAGCCAACAAGGTTCCCTGGCTTACGCCACCCAAGAAAGTTAATTTCCTGTGCCCCTGTTGAGCAGAGCCACAGTAGTGATCCCTGGGGTGTATTTCCTATTTCCCATCCACTCATCAAGATTTTTCTTGGAGTGCTAATGAGGAACTTTGCTTGACAAAGATGGGTAGCTTTTTCCAGAGTATAGGAAGTCTCTGGGACAAGAATCTATCCCTCCAGCATGTCCTGTTTATTGTGGTGACAAGGTTTTGGTCCCTAGAGCATGTAGCTCGGAGGGATTGGGATTTCTTTAGGTGTAACATGTCCAACAGCTCTGGGTTTAACATAGCTTTATATGTTAGGCAGAGATCTTCTCAGAGTAGGCGATATGCTACAGAATAAAGCTGGAGTTTTTTGAGACAGTTAGTGAAGGGCATCTGTTTGAGGCCAGTAAGAGCATCTGTTTGAGGCCAGTAATCCTCTTTGTGAGGTACTTTTGTGGCCTTTCCAGCTGCTGCAGATATCTTGTGAGGTACATTCCAAAAGGGGAATTGTACTCTATAATGATCTAATGAGTGCTGAATCGAGGGGGACAATTACCTCTTTTTTCCTGGATGAGAACCCTTTTGTGATGAGGTGTGTCACATAGAAGGATTTCCTGACTACTGCGGTGATGTGATTATCAAAGGAGAGACTACTGTCCACCTGGGTCCCAAGGTCTCTTATCACACATTTGGCATTAAGTAGACTGCTGCTTATGTGGTAGTTCATGGGTACAGAGTTTTTACCAAAGGGGATGACAATGCACTTTTTGGCATTGAGCTTGAGGCCCTTCTGTAGGATGTCCACATCATTTGGGGACTCGACTATGGCTCCTAGTTTGCAGTCATCTGTGAACTTCATTAGCCAGAGGCCTTCTGTGTTAGCCTGTACTTCAGAGAAGTAGATACCAAACAGGAGGTGTCACAGGACTGAACCCTGTGGTACTCCACTTGTCACTGGTTTGAAGTCAGATTTGGAGTCTGCAACATTTACAGTGTGGGTTCTGTCAGTGAGCCAGTTGGCAACCCATCTTGTGAAATAGGGAGTTATACCTAGTTTAGTGAGTTTAGCTATAATTCGAGAAAGGGGGATGGTGTCGAACGCCTTGGCGAGGTCAAGATAGGCTTTGTGAACCACCTTACCCTCGTCTACGGCTTTGATGACTGCCTCAAAGAAATCGATCAGGTTATGAAGGCATGATCTGCCTTTCACAAATCCGAACTGGGTAAGGTCCAGACTTTGGAGGTTACCAATGTCTTTGTTTATGAGTTCCATGATGATACATTCCATGGCCTTGCAGACCAGGCTCATCAGGCTAATAGGGCGATAGTTCCCAGGATCAGTGGTGGCTACCCCTTTGTGGAGTGGGATAACTGTTGCTGTGCGCCATTCAGTGGGTACAAAGCCTGACATTAGACTTTGACTGAACATGGTGCTTAGGTGGGAAGCCAGTTTGTTCTGAAGTTCATGTAAAACACAGAGTGGGATGTTGTCCGGTCCCATGGATACTGTGATTTTGGTTTTAGAAAGTGCAGCTTTTACCTGCATAGATGTGATTACAGGGACTCTGCATTCTTCCTGTATAGATATGGGCCCTTTAGGGGGTGAGAGGGAGGTAAAATTAGCACTGAACCTATCTGCCAGGATGTTGGCAATATCAGTTGATTCTGTAATTTTCGTGTCATTGTGCTGTAACTCAGAGCAGATCTGGGTGTTGCCATTGAGATTCTTGACATAGCTATAGAATGCTTTGTGGTTGCCCTTAGAATCAGCAGTGAGTTTGTTTTTGTAGCTAGCTTTGAAGGATCTTATAAGGGATCTCAGCTTCTTACTGAGGCTGACCAGGGAGCTCCTCCATTCATGGGATTTTTCTCTCTTTTGCAACAATTTCTTCCTTCTGTTGTAGAGTTTGTTTATGGCAGGGGACCACCAGATTGGTTTCCTTTTTTTTGGAGGATAGTGTCTTACTTCTGTTTGGGATAGCACAATCCATGCACTCGTGTAAGTGCTTATAGAGTGCATTTGTGTAGGATTCAGCAGTCGTAACTGTATTGCCCATCTGCATGGGTGAGATGAAGTTCGGCACTTCTGTCTTAAGAAGCATGAAGTTGGCTTTGGAGAAATTGTTTACCGTGGTTTCCTTAATGGTGGGTGGGGGCAGGATACAGATATCTGGGGTGATTAGGTTATGGTCAGATATGACCAATGAGTAGTTGACTTCAGATGTGGAACACCAGTCACTCATGTTGGTAATGACTAGGTCTAGGATATTGTTGCCCCTGGTAGGGGTGTGGATAAGTTGATAAGTATGAATTCCAGAAAGCGTTGAGCAAAGGAATTGGTACATGAGTAGTTTTCCCAGTTAATGGTGGGGTAGTTGAAATCACCCATTATTAGGGTGTTTAGTTGAACCCTAATATTTTCCAGTATATCAAGAAAAGAGGAGTGGGAATCCTGGGGCATGGTGGGGGATCTGTAGCAAGCTACAATTTGGATTGCAGTATTGCCCAGAGTTAGTTGCACTTGGATAACCTCGGATGCATTATGCTGCACAACTAGCCTGGAGGTGTGGATATGGATATCCTTAATGAATATGGACACACCTCTGCCTTTGTTCTGGTCCAGGTTAGATGGCCGAAAAGTGTGGTATGAGTTATAGCCTAGTAATGCAGGGGTGCTCTCTAGAGCCTTGAACCAGGTCTCAGTCACTGCACAGATATCGATGTTCTCCATTTTAAGGAGTGCCTCAAGTGAGTGCATTTTAAGATTTAGACTTCTAGCACTTTACAAGCCTAGCCCATAGGATTACACTGGCATTGTGCCGCCCGACCTTAGTTCCCAGTGCCTCTGTTGAGTAAAGCCACTGGAGTGATCCCTGGGGTGAATTTTCTATTTCCTATCCACTCATCAAGATTTCACTTGAAGAGGGCCAGTGAGGTGCTCTGCTTGACATGTATGGGAAGTCTATTCCATAGCATGGGCAGTCTCTGGTTTATGAACCTGTCACTCCAGCATGTTCTGTTGATTGGGGTAATGAAGTTGAGGTCTCTGGAGAATGTGGTGCGGAAGGATTAGGATTTCTTTAGATGTAGCATTTCTAACAGAGCTGGGTCAGACATGGCTTTGTAAGTCAAGCATAGATCACCTCTATGTAGGCAATATGAGACAGAGACTAGTTGGAGTTTTTTTAGTCTATCCATATAGGATAAATGTTTAAGGCATACGATCCTCTTTGTGAGGTAATTTGCGGCCTCTCCAGTTGTTGCAGATGTTTAGTGAGGTACATGCCAAATGAGGGATTGTACTCAATGATTGGCCTAATGAAAGAGTAGAAGGAGACAATGACCTCTTTCTTCCTGGATGCAAAACTCTTAGTAATGAGATGTGCCACATAGAAGGACTTTCTGACCACAGTGGCAATGTGGTGGTCAAAAGAGAGGTTGCTGTCAACCTGTATTCCCAGATCTGTTATAATGCCTTCTGTGGTCAGTGGACTACCATCAATGTGGTAATTCATGGGAACCAAGTTTTTCCCAAAGGGGATGATGACACTTTTTTTGGCATTGAGCTTAAAGTCATGGTTCTGACACCAGTCGTTGGTCTCAGTGAGGCCTTTTTGTAGGATGTCAACATCACTCGGGGAGTTAATAATAGCTCCCAACTTGCAATTGTCTGCAAACTTTGTCAGCCAGAGTCCCTTCATGTTGGCCTGGACTTCAGAGAAGTAGATACCAAACAGAAGAGGACCCAGGACCGAACCCTGTGGGACTCCACTTGTGACTGGTTGACAGTCTGATTTGAAGTCAGTTACTTTCACACTGTGGGTTCTACCTGTGAGCCAGTTTGCAACCCACCTAGTGATATAGGGGTTGATGCCTAGCTTAGTGAGTTTTTCTATGATTCCTGGGTGGGGAATGGTATCAAAGGCCTTGGCCAGATCAAGGTAGGCTGTATGAACCACTTTGCCTTCATCCACAGATCTGGTGACTGATTCCTAGAAGTTGACCAAGTTGAGCAGGCATGATCTACTCTTCACAAAACCAAACTGTGCGGGATCCAGAGTTTGGAGATTCTCTATATCCTTATTTATTAGGTCCATGATGATGCTTTCCATACCTTTGCATATCTAATGGGGTGATAGTTCCCAGGGTCTGTAGTCACTCCTCCTTTGTGGAGAGGGATGACTGTTGTAGTGCGCCACTTGGTAGGGACAAAGCCTGAGGTGAGGCTGTGATTGAACAGGGCAGGTCATCTTTTTGTTGAGGCTGATAAGGGAGTTTTTCCACTCTTGGGACTTCACCTTATTTTGCATCAGTTTCCTCCTCCTGTTGTACAGTTTGTTTATGGCAGGGGACCACCAGATTGGCTTCTTTTTTTTGGAGAAGAGCACCTCGGTTCTACTGGGTATGGCGAGATCCATGCATTTGTGTACGTGTTCATACAGTGCATTGGTGTGTGATTCATTGGTCATGCAACTGATCTCCATTTGCATGGGTGCCATGAAGTTAGCCACCTCTGTTTTTAGGAGCCCAAAGTTAGCTTTGGAGAAGTTTTTCATGGTGGTTACCTTTGCAGGGGGAGTGGGAGGAATGTGGATTTCTAAGGTGATTTTCCATTTAGCAGTGTAAGATTTAATAGTAGTGGGTCTCCTAGCCTCATATAGGTCTTGAACAACCTCTTCAGAGAAAAGGTGTCTTTGAGGAGTTAAAATACTGTAGTGTCAGGTTGAGAGATGAAAGATTTGGGTGGAGCAGCAATCACTTTTGCTGAGTAATCAGGCCCAGTTAAAGAAGAATTATCCTGTAATTTCCTTTGTCAGGTGAAATGGTAGGGGGAACCAGTGTTATCACAGTCAAAACTGTTGCCAGTAAAAGGAGTTTGGGTGCTCCCTTTTATGCCTTAAGAAGATTTTTTTGGAAGAGATAGAGAAGAAAAACAGGGAACTTCCCCGTCCACTGGAAGGCTAAGGCATTAGTCCTCCAGGCTGTGGGACAAGGGGTCCCTGCTGCAGAACTGGGAGAGCTGATGGTTGGTTGGTGATGCAGATAATTTTATCTGAGGAGTGCTACACTGAACACCGTAGAAGAACTGTCTGTTCAAAAATCATTTGTGGGTGTCCTCCAGGAAGCAGCTTAAGGAGTTTCCTAGCACATTGACCTGATAAGGGATTCATGGGTTCATAGGTGTTTACTAGGCTAACGACCCCAGGGGCTTTTTTAAGCCTAGCCATGCATCCCAAATCTCTGACAAGTTCTGGTACCCTTAATAAGTGTAAGCAGGGGATTGAGAGGTGGGGTTCATAGGTGTTTATTAGGCCTAGCCATGCATCCCAAATCTCAGACAAGTTCTGGTACCCTTGATAAGTGTAAGCAGGGGATTGAGAGGTGAAACATTTACAAGCTGGGACCTGGGAGATGAACCATTTACAGGATGCCTATGTCCATTAGAGACATAGCTGCCAAACTAGGGATAAATTTCCTGTTCCCCATCCAATTGTCCAAGTTACAACTGAATTGGGTAAGGGAGCAACTCTGCTTCACATGGATGGGGAACCTGTTCCAGAGAAGGAGTAATGTCTGGGATACATACCTGTCTTTCCAGTAGCTCCTATTTATGTCTCAGACAAGATTAAGTCTTTAGATCAGGTAATTCTGTTGATGTTTGTTTTGAGGATATGCATGAGGTCCATCAGAGTGGGGTCTGACAATGCCCTGTATGCCAGGCATAGATCTTCTCTCAGCAGCCTGTAGGAGATGGACTACAGTGATAGGACCTTGAGGTGGTCTGCATAGGACATGTTACTTACACCCCATCTTCTTTTAGGAAGGAACCTGTGTGGATATTCCAATTGTTGGATATGCCTGATTAGGTACATACCAAGGGGGGCACCATACTCAATGATAGGTATGATAAATACTGAATACAGTGGCCAGATGACTTCCTTAGACCTAGATGACATACTTCTGTTTATAACTTGCCCAGCATAGAATGATTTCTTCACTACTGTAGACACGTGATGGTCAAAGGCTAGATTACTGTCTATGTATGTCCCCAACTTCAACTTCAACCACTGCATCAACTCTTAGGTGTGTGTTATCAGGATGATAGTTACCAGGGGTGGATGACTTTCCAAAGGATACTATTGTGTGTTTTTGGCATTTAGTTTTAGTCCATGGCTCTGACACCAGTTTGTCTGTGTTAGCCTTTCCTGGAGAACATTTGTGTAAGTGGGTGATTCAATGACAGCTTCTAACTTGCAACCATCTGCAAATTTAGTCATCAGAGAAGTAAATGCCATAAAGGAGCAGTTCCTGGAATAATCCCTGAGGGACTCTGCTTTTGACTCTAACTTCTTGGGCCCTGCCCTTGAGCCAGCTGGCTATCCACTGAGTGACATAAGGGTTTGGACCTAACCTCTTAAGTTTGTCAACAATGCTAGAGTGGGGGATTGTGTCAAATGCCTTGACCAAGTCAAGGTAGGCTGCATGAACCATTTTGCCCTCATCCATTGCTTTGCCGGCCTTCTCAAAGAATTCCATCAGGTTGAATAGAAATTACATGCTGCCCTTGCTGAAACCAATTTAGGCTGAGTCCAGTGTCTGGAGGTTTCCTATCCCATTATAATCATGTCCATGATAATTCTTTCCATGGCTTTGAATATGAGACTAGTAAGACTTACAGGTCTGGAGTTTCCAAGGTCTGAAAATGGGCCACCTTTGTGCAGAGGGATAAGACTGTTTGGAGGCTACATTTAAATAGCAATTCCAGAATGCCTGATAGATCAGGTTTCATGCTATTTAGAAGGCATCCTGGGATATTGTCTGGGCTAGTTGATGCACTATTCTTGGCCTTAGAGTATTAAGGACCTATTCCCTAGTGACAGTGGGGGGTATATTTGATGGTATTAGGTTGCTGGTTAGAGAGTGGTAAAGTTGGAGCTGAATTTGTCAGTCAGAAGGTTTGCTATAGCTTCTGTCTCTTTTTTAATTTCTCAAAGTATTTTGGGTTTCTAATACCATGACAGGAATGGATCCCATTCCAAAGTCAAAAGTTCATAAAATTAGTATTGCTTCAATATTTGATGTTAGCTAGAAGTGTTCTTCGCAGCAACTGCAGTGTGTGCAGTAATGACTCCTGCACTTTGTATGGAGTTACATGTATCAGTGTTATTGTAAATTCTTGTTTTATAAGACCCATCTCTCTTACTACTATTACTGAAACTGTGCATCTTTCTTCCACATTGTCCTCATTTCTGCCTGCAAATCCTGATATGTTATGACTTTGTCTCTTTCTGTATGTGAGTCACTTGGTGTAGCAATTTCAATGATCAATGCTACTTTTGTTTTTTTTCATGGACTGCTAAAGCTATTTTTCTTGTGTGTTTTTTGAACTGTTGTTGATGCATGATTCTATGTGATATAAACTTCATCATTTTCTATGATGCTTTGTGGCTCATGTTTCCAGTGTTTTTTTTCAGCTACTTCATTATTATAATGTTTGCACAATCCCCAGTACAGCAGTCTTGCCACATTATTACGCTTTTCAGTATACAGTCCTTCTACCATTAGTATAGCACAACCAGCAACAAGTGTGTGACTGTTTCCAATTCTGTTTTACAAAACCTACATTTGTCTGTTTCTCCCACATGTAAAATGAACTTTGTAAGTATGCAATCCACCAATATTAACCTTCTATTATTTCCTGTCTCAGTATAGGTGGCCCCATTTTTTGAGTTAGTTCTTTACCTCCTCCTGTTGGGTACAGCTGCCTCTATGAAGCTATTAACATGCTTGTATAGTGATTCTGTGAACAGTTCTGCATAGGCAGTGGTATTCGTAAGGTTTATGGGGACTTGAAATATTGTCAGCTTATAACTTAATAGTAGGAAGCTAGCCTTAGAGTAGTTATTGAATATTCCAGGGTTAGCTGGGGTTCCAGGTTTTATTTTTACTTCAAAGGAGACCATTTTTTGGTCTGACCTTGCAAGAAAAGACACTACACTAGGGGATGTGAAGCACTCTTCCCATACTAATGAGGACCAGATCCAGTATGGTTGTACCCATACCCATACCTCTCAACCTGGAATCATCAAAAATCTGGACACGGCCCATGAAAAATAGGTACAAATCTGTACGCTGATTAACATCTAATTTGCATACACAATTACATAACCCCATCCACTCCAATGGAATTGTGGGATACCAACTTTCAAGCGCAAACTGAAGAACAGACAACCAAAATATGACACCAGAGTCCCCTGCAGTCATTCCAATGTCCCATTACCTGGCTATTTCTCCCCATTTACCATAAACGCTAATGTGAGCATACTGCTTTACTTCTACAATGATTATTTGGATTTTATTTTTACATTTTGCAGCACAGCACATGCACAATGAAAATAGATTTGGCATTAAAACTTCTCTGCCCTTGAAATTCACATTCATTGAAACAGCATTGAAACCTTCACCACATCCAAAGAAAATGCATCTGGCCAGTGGTGGATAAAATTACCTTTGGGCTGTTTTCAAATCATTGGCCCCTTGCACACAAAACAAGAAACATACATGTGTTCTTTTCTTTGATACACCTTCCTGACTTTATTCAGTTATATTCCTTGTATAATATAGCATACTTGTGAGCACATTTTAAATGTATTGTTTGAACAGTTTTCCAGAAGGCTGTACTGTAGGCAATGAAAGAAAATACATAAACCAATAATTACAAAACTGCCCAATTCAGAACATTTCCGTCATAAAAGCCTACTTCCACACCCAAACTATGAACAGAATGACAGTGTAAACCACAGGCATCTTACACAGCTTCTCACACTTATTTTAATTTCAGCTTTTTTTTTGGGGGGGGGGGCAAAAGGTCAAATACCAGGGACACGTTTTAAACATTGCTTGTATAATTTTGGAAAGTTGCTAGAATAAAATGTTGTGCTACCACCATGCATGTCACTGGCAAGTGTTGAACACAGAACTTTATACACTAGTCAGTGCAACATACCACTATGCTAAATCAGCAGTTTAAAAAATAGGAAGACTGAAACTTAATGGCCATCATTTAGTGAATTCAGTTCTTACTTCTCACCATAGCTCTCAACCTGTTAGCACAACACCTGGACAAATACAAATTCAGTTCTCACTTCTCACCATAGTTCTCAACTCTTAGAACAAAAAAACTGGACAAACAACAAAGCCAATAATGGGGGAATACAAATTTTGTTCTCACTTCTAACCATTGCTCAAAACTTTTAGCACAAAAAAATCTGGGCAAAGCTCAGAAATGGTGGTGGCTAGGGACTTTCGGCTCTTTTTACCCTGTACCAAAGGTGCAGGGTTTCAGCCCAAAATACCTCTAGCCACCAGGTGTATTACATTGTGGGCATTTTCACACACTTGACTCACTTCTTTCTTCACTTTTCATTAATGACTTTACTCAGGCTCCACCCAACCTTAATATAATTATGTTCGAAGATGATACTCTGCAACTTGAGGCTGCCAAAACTCACCACTCCCTACAAAACAAGTTCTAATCTAGTTTCACTGAGCTGCACAATTGGTTTCCAACAAACCAACTGCTTATTAACAGTATAAAAACAAATACTATGACCTCTGCACAAAAAGACTCTTCAGTACTTCCCACATAAACAATTAACAACAATAAAGGGAATGTAATGTCAAATGTTACTCAGCAAAAATAACAAACACTTGACCCTCTAATCAACCTCAACTTTCATACACAGTATCATCACAGATGTTTTGTAACAGCTAAGAGTATGTTACCATACCTCACAACTTCTGTGCACAGCTGCATGTATAACTATGGCCAAAACAATGTACCAATCCCCAAAGCTGAGTACTCCACACTGTTCGCATAACACCCAAAGCATTCAAAATTTGAAAACAAAATATTTCGATTTGCTCTTCTGGCCAACCTGAACTGTCATTGTGGCATCATATTAGAAAAGGTAAACTAGCTCCCTATTACTTACAGGGACACTTTTCTTCAGGATAACCTGATATATAAAGTTTGTAAGCCTTGGTTACGACTCCTCCCACCAATTTTTAAACTTCAAATAAGGTACAAACAAAACTACTGTCATAGGAACAGCCAGGATTACACACATACACTCTCACTCTGCACTGCTTAGGACACTGTTTCTCATAAATTATACATTTTCGGCAGCTTTTTTTCCTGCATGCTTTACTAATAGTTGATTTTGCTTACTCCTGAAACATTAAACTGAAAATAGAATGCAGAAATGGAATACTTAATGAGATACTTAAAAATGCACACCACTTCTGATGAACTAACTGTAGGAGTTCTCTGGGATGTTAAAACTTGTTACAAACAGAGAAAGTGGACAATTTTACTTGTGCAGACGACTTATTTTTTCCACACTGCTTGCAGACAGTGTATGCTTTCTAAACATTTCTGATGAAGCAAACATTTTACAAACTAAGGGAATAAAGAATTATTTCATTGACCAGTTATAAAGTAAACTGATTTGTTCATGTTATATGAGTAATAGTTGCAGACCTGAAACTTTAAACCACATAAAAAAAAAATGTATAATTCATATCACAGAGTACCTGTGTCGATGCCTGGCTTGCAAAAGAATTGCTTTTCTTAAAATTATTTCCGGAGTTAGCTGACCTCTTTCAGCATTACAGCACCGATTTATTACTGAGCTCAGAAAAAATATTTAAATGCTCAATACAAATAAATAGATTTTAACCCTTTTACTTTTTCCCAGATCCAGGGCCATCCCATGTGTGTATCAACGGAATTTACCATAAGGTGCTACCCCAACATAATTCAGGGCTTTTCAAGCTGCAAACCTGCCTGTATACAAATGATCTGATATTGTGATGTCTGAACACTGCTGTCAACTGTTCATATTGTGTGCAGCAGGTCATTACCCTTGTCACTACATATGTTTCTAAACAACTAATGTATGCACACTTGATTTTATTTAAATTACAGTGTTTCAATGAAGATTTGTTTTGCAAACTGAAAGGCAAAATATTTAGTTTGTTGCAGAAGGGCAGAAACAAACAATTTTCTCCCACCTGTGTTTCAAAATTAATGTAGCCTTTCAGCAAAGCTTGGAAATAATAGCAGATAGCATTTGCAGAAGTACATGTTCCAAATTACTCCACAAAGACAGTTAGAATTGGCTTTGCTATAAGCTATGTTCAAAATAACGTGAAATATATACTTGTTGCTTACCTAATTCCAAGTGCCTTCCATTCCGTTCTCGCAGCAAAGTAAAGTCCTGCTGCAACGGAGTGCCTTCCATTCTCGAAGCAAAATAAAGTCCTGCAACTGAGTGCCTAAGCCTTCCATTCCATTCTTGCAGCAGCAAAGTAAAGTCCTACAACTGATCCCGAGAGCTCTTCTCGTCCGGTTGTTTAAGCCTGGAGCCCACCCATTGTAATTCCTACCCTGCTGTTTAAAAGCAGAACCAGTCGAGCCCGTTCTTGGCAGCAAAGCAGCTGTTTAATGCCCGCCAGCCGGAAATGATGATGTGAGCTGCTTGAGCTCAATTCCGACTGGCTGGTAGCCCTGGCGGAGCTGATGTCATCACGCACGTGATGACGTCAGCTCTGACAGCGCAAAAATTGAAATAAAAAAAAAAAAGCAAAAAAATCGGAAATGAAGGGGTGCCATTCGGGAATCGTAGCACCCCTTCAATTGGACCCCAAAACTCGGTAAAAAACGAGTAAATCTGTATGGTTGGGAGGTATGCCCATACCCCTTAGTGCCAACACCTGACAAAATGGGGGACAGAGGCCCAAAAATAGGAACACATTTTAAATATTGTTCTTATAAACTTATAAAGTTGTTAGAGCAGCAGATTTTGTGTTAACATACATTTTTCTGAATGATTTGAAGTCTGAAACTCAAATGTATGTTATTACCTGGTGATTTCAATCTTCAAATCATCCCAGTAATTTGCCCAAAAAGCACAAATTTTATGAGAAACAGATAAAAAATATGAGGCAAAAATCTCGACAGTTGAGAGGTATGGTAGCTCTCCCTTTCTTGGTGCAGTGACAATTTGATTCAGGGAGTTTGTTTCCAAAATCCAGGAATTTCTGTGCCTTTATATTTGGTGTCATATAAGATTATTCCCATTTAATTGTGGGGTAATTAAAGTCAGCCATGAATATGGTATTGGCTTGGATGGTCAGTGTTTCCAATAAGTTTAAATACACGGTATGGGTTTCCTGGTATATATTTAGCTGGGAACGTGCTGTTCATTTGGGTTGCTAAGCTCCATGTCTCCTGTGCTAGCTTGGACAGTTGGTGAGACCTGATGCCTTCCTGTTTATGTGCCACATGACTGTGGTGTTGTCTGTCTACACTGGGAGTGGCCCTAGTTTCCAAAGGTGGGAAAATTCTGAAGAGCTTGCAAAAGAGCCCGCATTTCTTTCAGACTGGTATGTTCCTTCAGGAACTGAGGTTGCTATTTCCCCTACACTCAGTGTGATCCTGTCCGTGCCCCCACTCTGTGTGAACCTGTTAAAGAGAAGAGGGTGGTGTGAATGGCAGTCCTGTGTTGAGGATGACATATCTTCCACCAAAGCAGCTCTTTTTTTTTAAACAAGAAACATCTTTATTAAATGACCACTTAAGAAATAGGCAATCATACATTTCCATAAATGAAAATAAACCATACTGACAAAATTTTAGTAGCAAACATTATACATCACTTATAGTTTACCCAGTTATTGTCAGTCAAACATTACATAGTTCATTTAAATCCTGCCTTCTTTTAAAGCTCATTCCTCCTCTGCATGCATCCTTCCCACAATTCACATTATTTTTCTATGTAATTTGCTCCTACCCTTTTCTAAAGAATCCATTTACAGTTGTTTTGTCTGTTACTATAGTCACCACTTCTAGTACAGTTGGTTAAGACTTTGATTTACATTTTCTAGTAATTATCTAGTAATAGCTTTTTGGCAGTCACCATAAATAGACTCAACAAGGCGGTACTATGTCTGGGCAATTCTGATCCTGTATCATTGCTCAAAAAAATCACTTCCTTAGTTAGACCAATTTGCTCGCACAGTATCTCTGACAGGGTAGCCGGCAGGAAATTTTAAAGTCTGCCAACTCATTACACGCCCAGAAAGTATTGTGTCCTTCTCTTCTATATACTGCTGTATCTATAACACAAGGGAGTCTGAGTCTGGTCGACTTATGTACGTCCGGCCATTTTACAAAAGATAGATACTACTGCAAGGGTGTGTGTGATGTCCTGCATCTCTCTGTGTGGACATTGCCCATAAACAGACGGGTACAAAACGGACGTCAGCACGCACCTACCGCAGAACTGTATGCCGCCTGAATCAGTGACTATGGAGTGGGTACTCAGGAGTCAGGCAAGTGTCAGGGGGAAGGCAGGGTGGGAAACTATACAGCAGCATATAGAAGAGAAGGACATCTAAAGTTATGGTAAGAATTTACACAATGATACTATGTCCTTCTATTCATATGCTGCTGTATCCATAACATGAGGGAGAGTACAAAAGCTCCTGTTATTAAGATTTGAGGGGAGGAACAGAAGCATCTTCTACAAAGCCATGAAGAATGGCTCTGGTAAAACCTGCCCTGGCTCTAGAAACCACGTCCAACTTGTGTTTGGTGAAGGTATGGACATAGGACCATGTAGCTGCTTCTAAAATGAAAGCTGTATCCAAACCCTTGAAAAAAGCCCCAGAGGACAATACTGTCCTAGTGGAGTGTGCCTTTACTGGGAAGGGAAGCCTTTTGCCATGGGCAGTATAGCAAAAGGAGATGGTTTTAGAAATACAAGAGGATATGGTTTACTTGGAAACAGGTTGTCCCAGGGCTCTTGGGTGGTAGGAGACACACAGCATGTCCAATTTATACATGAATTTGGTCTTAGCCAAATAGTATCTGAGTTGTCTATGTACATCTAAGGAATACAGGATCCTTTCAGCTGGGTTTTGGGGTGAAGGGAAGAAAGTCGGAAGGTTGATGGCCTGATTCAAGGACAGCTCATTGACTATTTTGGGCAATATCCAAAGAAAGTTCCGTGCTATAGCTAAAGTCCCACCACACAACAAAGTACAAAATCCAAAGAGAAAGAATGGCATCTGATGAAGGGTTTTTCACCCGAAAGCGCTTATCCTTGGCTAATTCTTGTGTTTTAATAAAAGAAGGAGTAACTCCAGCATTGTCCTGCCATTCTTTCTCTTTGGACTATTTTGGGCATGAAGGTTGGGTTAGTATGTAAACACACCTTGTCTTTATGGAAAACAGTAAAGGGATGAGAAGCCATAAGGGCTTGTAGTTCAGAAACCCTTCTGGCTGAAGTAATGGCCACCAAGAGTATAGTTTTCCATGTACAGTATTGGAGAGAGAAGTCTTTGGTTGGCTCAGAGGGTGGTAGCGTCAACTTCTCCAGAATGAAATTTAGATCCCAAGGAGAAGGAATGGGCTTACTTGGAGGTCTAAGGTGCAGAACCCCTTTCAAAAATAGTTTAATTTCTAACCTAGAAGCCAGAGGTGGGGTGAGTGACAGGTAGGCTGAGATGCAGATAAGTGGGTCTTGATTGAAGAATAAGACAGTCCAGGCTTCATCAGTTCACACAGGTAGGACAAGACCACTGGAGGTTCTACTGCCAGTGATTGTAAATTGTGTTTTTGTCACCAGACAGAAAATCTCAACAACTTAGAAAGATATGATTTCCTGGTAGTAGGTTTTCTGGCCTCCTGCAGAACCTGAAGCACATCCTCTGTGTACAGGAGTCTGAAGAGAATCAATGCCCTATCACCCACAAAATAAGAGTCAGAGTGGACAGTTTGGGGGTGTAAGAGCGTTCCCTTCTCCTGTGTGAGCAGGTCCATCCGGTGGGGTAACTTGTGGTGATTACCCTTGGCTAGATGGAGTAACAGGGGGAAGTAATGCTGCCTTGGCCACTAGGGAGTCCAACATGATTTGTGGTTGTTCTTTCTGAATTTTCAGCAGAACTTTTTGTATGAGAGGGAAGGGGGAATGCATAAGCGTACATCCCCTTCCAAGGGAATGAAATAGCATCCACCCTCCATGCTTCGGGATGTGGTACCCTGGAGCAGAAGGATGGAAGCTGTCTGTTCATGGGGAGGCAAACAGGTCCACAACCATGAATACCCCACTGATGGACCAGGTCGAGGAGCACATCCCTGTTTAGCATCCATTCGTGTGACTGAGTCATGGTCCTGCTTAGAGTATCTGCCATCACATTGTCTGCTGAAGATATGTAGACGGCCTGGATGTTGACTTATCTCTCTAGGGTGATTTCCCATGCTTGCAGGGTCAACCTGCACAGGAGGTAGGATCTTGTTCCTCCCTTGTTTGTTCATGCACCACATCACAGTGGTATTGTCTGTGTACCACCTCAGCGTGCCTGGTAGGAGATGATCCTTGAAAATTTGTAGGGCTAATAACAAGGTTCTCATTTTCTTGATATTGATGTGCTCTTTCTGTTGAGTGAGGGTCCATGAGTTTCTCACTCTCCATTCCCCTAAAATTGCTCCTCAACCTGTCTGAAGTATCTGTGAAGTAGTCCTGCTTGGGGGGGCAGGGGTTGTAGGGGCAAGCGTGGGTTGGCCTTTATCTGGGCTATCCACCAATTCAATTCTCTGGAAAGGCATGGAAGCATGAGAACCATGAACTCCAGGGGATGCAGGTGTTTGTTGCAGACTGTTCTCAAGTACCATTGAAACTTCCTCATGTGAAGCTTTGCCAAGTGTACCATGGGGATGGTGGAGGCCATGAATCCCAGGAGCCTGAGAAACTCTCTGGCCAACAGGGCTTTGAGAGGGAGTAACTCCTTGAAATAAGAAGTGAGAGACAACATTTTTTCTGGGGGAAGACAGGCCATCATTTTTTCTGTTAGGATCCTGCACCCCAGGAACACATGATCCTGTGAGAGCATCAGGGATGATTTTTTTGAGATTTATCAACAATGATGGAGGGTCTGCAGAAGGAGCTTTGTAAAGGACTTTTCCATCCTTGGGGACTGTGTAAAACTTGTCTGGGCATTTAGATGTGGGGGGTTGGGAATTTGAGGTTTTAGAAGCAGCCAGGAAAGCATCCAAGAAAGCAGGGACAGCAGACGAGTTAGGAGACTCCATTTGTAAAAGGTCATAATACCTCTTTTGGGTCTCGGTGACCTGGCTGCTGTCCCACTTGAAAAAGTCTTTCACCGGAGCAATAGTTTCCTTGAAGGTAATGTGTTCCCCTAGGGACTCTGTGCCATTGGACTCCTCCTCTATGGAAGCGTACCCCAGAGGGGAAGCAATTTGTGAAGTGTAAGTGAGAGATTCATCCGCTGATGAATCCTTTTCTTCAGTTGAGACATCAGAAACAAGTTTACCCTTAGGGGTAGGGGCCTGGACCAGAGCAGGGGCCTGGCATAAGGCAAGGAATGTGTTTAGAAGGCCTTGAGTAAAGGCCTAACAGTCAGGTAGCTGGTCGGAGGGTGCGGGCATCGAAGGAGCAAGATGCTTAGTCTTTTGCTTCTTTTTGTGGGACTCCAATGCCGAGGTATCAGAGATGCAGTGGAGTGATAGAGGGCTATATGCTGGACAGCACTCCACAGTGCCTGAGGATACATCCTCGCAAACTACAATTTGAGAGACCCCATGCAGGCCCTCGGAAATGATGAGCCTAGGCTCCCCCAGCAACCGATTCAGATGCCTGCAATTCCCTCTGCGATGTGCCAGTGAATTCTTTGACAGCCTCCTCCTGGGTACCTGCCAAAGGAAGATCCAAGGATTCTGGCTTGGACTCCGGGCTTTCACTGGCCTCGATAGGTATGGCTGGAATAGAGGGAGCAGCAGTCGGCTCAGGCTGCTATTTTTTGGCCTTTTTGACTGGTGGCTTATCCGAGGAACCCAACATTGGATCCATAGCTTTACACAGTCATTTGATTTGTTGGTTCTCAAAGTAAAGATATATAGCTACCAGGAGACCTCTGAGGGTTTTGGGGATGAAGGCCTGACAAATACTACAAGCAGTGTGGTCATGTTCTTGGCCTAAAACAAAACAGGCACAGCATGGAAGCATGGGAACCATGAACTCCAAGGTGGCAGGTGTTTGCAGACTGTTCTCAAGTACCACTAGAACTTCCTCATGTGAAGCTTTGCCAGGGTTACCATGGGGATATTGGAGGCCATGAATCCCAGGAGTCTGAGAAACTCTCTGGCCAACAGGGCTTTGAGAGGGAGTAACTCCTTGAAATAAGAAGTGAGAGACAAATTTTTTTCTGGGGGAAGACAGGCTATCATTTTTTTCTGTTAGGATCCGGGAACACATGATCCTGTGAGAATATCAGGGATGATTTTTTGAGATTTATCGTGAACCGCAGAATTCTCAAGAGGGAAATAGTGAAGTCTGGGTGTTGTAGGACCATTGGAACTGATGAGGCCTTATACTAAAACCCAGACCTGTCAGAAGATGAAGGGCAAAGTGTAGATGCTGAAGAACAGTCTATGGAGAGAGAGTCTGGATCAGTAGGTCACCCAGGTAAGGGAAAATCTGGTTTCCCTGAGTGTGACAGAAAACTACTACTGGAGCTAGACATCTTCTGAACACTCTTGGAGCTGCAGAAAGGCCAAAAGGCACAGCAGTAAACTGAAAATGTGAGGAGCCAGTGGAAAACCTGAGGAATCTCCTGCAAGAAAAATGAATGGGCATGTATAAGTACGCATCCTTCTGATCTAGTGACAATAAGAAAGCCTGTGGAAGGAAGAAAGGTAGAAGAATATGAAGACAGCATTTTGAAAGATGCACTGTTCAAGCAAGCTTATAGGAGACAGGTCTAGGATGGATCTCCACTGCTCTTTGAGACTAGAAAAATTCTGGAGTAAAACCCTTTTCCCATGAATTTGTTTGGGACTTGCTCGATGATGCCCTGATTCAAAAGGATATGAATAATGGCCAGAAGGGATATTTTGTTTTGAGAAGGTTGTGGCGTGCCTTTCAGAGGGGGAATGCTTTCCCAAGACATGACATAGAATCCCTGATGATGGAGAGGACCCACTTGTCTGTGGTAAAAACTTCTCACCTGGTGAGGGACAACAACAGTGTTTGGGAAAGAGGACTAATAGGACTGAGGTCAGGGGAGGGGTGCTTCAGAAGTAGTCACAGGTTATATTTCTTCCGAAGGGGGCCCCCCCTCCTGGACGTTCCCTATAAGGTTTTCCTTTATTTCTGAACTGTCCTAGGATCCCTTTTAATGAAGAATTTACATGGGTAGTCCCTATTGTATCTAGAAACTGAGGAGAAAAGAGTCTGTATGCATTCTTTTATAGTCTTAGCTTGGTTTTGGAGAGAATTTAACAGGCTGGTTGCCTAAGGACAAAACAGTAAGTCTTTGTCCAAGGGTAAGTATAGAATTTAAGATTTGAAATCTCATTCAACACACCTCATTCAACACACACTTCACCCAAACCATACTATCACTAGCTAAACAACACAACCCCCCTCCCCTCCAACCCACATCTTCAACTAGTAATCTCCCCACTGCCTTCTCTTTTTCTCCTCTACCTACCTCCAACATAAAAAAACTCTTAACTAAACTTAAACCCACCAAATTAGCAGCAGACAACCTCCCAAGTGAATACCTACAAATCGCAGCTGATGCTCTGGCCTACCCAGTATCCATCTTGATTAACCGATCTCTGTCAGAAAGTTACGTTCCCACATTGTGGAAAGTCTCACATAAAATTCCCCTCCACAAAGGCGGACCCTCTGCAGAACTAACCAATTACCGCCCCATAGCTATTCTCTCTCCACTCTCCAAAATACTAGAGAGATGCATACACTCTCAGGTCTCACACTACCTCCTTACTAACAACCTCCTTTCCAGTACTCAGCATGGTTTCCGACCACACCATAGCACCACCACTGCCTTACTCTCCTTTACTAACACTATCCTTCAGCATAAAAACAATGGCTATCTCTCCTCTGCTACTTTCCTAGACCTATCTAAAGCATTTGACATGGTCCCACACAAACAACTTATCTCTGTCCTCAATAACCTGTCCTTCTCACAGTCACCAACTGGTTTCAGAGTTACCTGTCTGACCGCCAACAATCCATTGTATGGCAGAATGACATATCTCCCCAACTACCTGTCTCCATAGGGGTTCCCCAAGGATCCATCCTTGGACCCCTACTTTTCTCTGTTTACACCAATAATCTAGCCTCTGCCACCAAACATGGCACACATCCATGACTCGACCATCATCTGCTCAGCCCAGTCCCTACCCAAACTGCAAAAGTCACACAGGAAGCCTTTTCCTCTGTTGAAACATGGTTATCCGATGCCCAATTAATACTCAACCCAAACAAAACTAAACTACTCATCTTCCAACCCACCAAACATACTCAAAACAACTCTCACTTTAACATCACAGCAAAGACAACAGCACTATATACCCAACTGAGCACACCAAATTGCTAGGGTGGAAATAGACAATAAACTAAAATTTGACATTCACATATCCATGACCATAAAAAGTCCACAAAAACTAGGAGCATTATACAGAAATAAACAATTTCTCACCAAAGCAGCAAAGATTTCAATAGCAAATTCCCACCTTATCTCCCAGCTACTTTACGCCTCTCCAGTATATACCAACCTAAGGCAATGTGATTTAAACAAGCTAGAGACCTGCTACAACAAAAACAGGGGCATCCTACTGTAGTCACCACTGTCTCTTACTTGCTGAACTGGGCTGGCTTGAACTCCCTCACCTCCTTCAGTGGTATCAACTCTCACTCGCCCACAAACTAGTAAACCATCCACTAAATGTCCCATCCCTCCAGAATCTACTCCACCAGACCACTAAGATCCAGCAACAAAATCACTTGCAGATCACTAAAGCCAATAACTCTGCTGGTGAAGCACTATTCTCTTAGCCAAGCCCAAAATTATACTCACTCCCCACCCACAATTACCCCACTCACCACATGCACCAACTTCAAAACTTTAAAAAAGTGTGCCTAAAAACATGCTGGCTATGCCCTTGCAACTCCCAATCATCCACCCCATCCAACTACTACCTTTCTTTCACCTCCACTAACTACCTTGATGATAGCAAGCTCAGATGCTCATAAGCCTAGTACTTATTATACAGCAGGAACTTCTGTTACATTTGTTAATGCCTGTACTGATGTGTTAAATGAAAAAAATGGACCCACATCCAGTCGGAAATTTAAATAAATAAATAAAATCCTCAGGTATAGGCTGACTGCAAAGCCTTGCATATCTGAGAATAATAGATCCAGTAACTGCACTTATTGCTGTGTCTGCTGCATGTGATGCATAGACTCTGCTGTAGGAGAGTCCAGTATAACTTTAAGAGATCAGATACTTTGTCATTTGAGTATGGTTATCAATTGCCCTAAAGTAAGGGTATCAGAGGTACAAACTTTCCTTCCCCATCTATCCGGAGTCCTACTGTCTTTGTCAGTATGTAGGGCATTTGCACTGCGCAGAAGATTCGAGGGCTTATCCAAAGAGAAGGGCCTGCCATTGGTATAAAGGCTGAGATCAGTGTCAAATCCCATTCCTCCAATTCCAGTTGGCATGTTATTTGTGTATATTTTGCCTCAACTCTGCTGTTTCTGGTATGGGGCAAATATACCACCCAGCCTTTGCATGCTTTGGTCATAAGTCACATGTACAGCACAAAAGGAAGAAACCAAGTCTTCAGTATCCCGGCCTCCTGTACAGGTATCCTTGGCAGTATAATGGGGAAGAGACTAAACAAAATGTAGTACAAAAACTGAGAAATGGAAGTGTTGATTATGTACACACAGTGAAAATGTTTTTACTCTCTTTTAGCTTTATATACAGGTCAGGCATACTTTTATCAACCAGAGAAGATACGGATAATAAAAGAGGAGAAGGAATTTATTTGGTAGGGGACCAGACAATAATGAAGTGAGATAAGCTGACTCTCGTTATACAACAAGGTTGTTTATGATTACCTCATATGATTAGATATTTTAGAGCTACATGTCTAACACAAGCAAAAAGTTATCAAAGTGGAAAGGGATGATGAAACAGGAAGTTCAAGAAGTAAGGAGAGAAGATGATATGTGATGCCAAATAATGACCATACAGAATATTATATTCCTAAAGTAACAAAGTATTCTAAGAACTAAGCCAGTTCAAGAAGGGAGAAAATTTTTGCCAGTAGAGATGACTGCATTTTACATTTACTGGAGAAAATTAGTAAAAGAACCAAAGCACTGTAAACAAATATCTAGACAGGGAATGGTAATAAAGTAAGATGAGGCCAAGCAGAAGTCTGGACTACAGATCAAAGACTGCCTTCACTACCAAGGATTGAGATCAGCGTATAGGGCAAAGACAAAGGGATAGAGTGCTAAGTACAAGACCATGACAGTTATGTCTTGAACATAAATTGCTGTTAAAAAAGGGATAATTAGTAAGGCATATAAAATACTGCACAGTAATAAAAACAATCAGAGGATGTTAGAAAAGATTGGGAAGAGAGGCAGGAAAGGCAATTTACAGGGGTAAGAGCACTGGTATAGTAAACCAGGGGTCATGAGTTCAAATCTTCATTTGAAAGGAAAAGCTCAACCAAACTCTGCCACAACTTGATATGAGGGAAAGGATAGTTTGCTTTTGCTTTCTTGTATTTCGTATTACTTTATTGCCTTCTATTTCCTATATTGTGATTGTTTTCTTTACGCTGTGCTTTACTTGTGTTCTACTTTTAACTGCACATTTAAGCTAGGAAAAAGACCACAGATTTGTCTCTTGTGAGTTGCACAGAATTTTTTTTCCTACCATCTGTCCCTGGTGCTGTGTTTTTAAACTCAATTGTCTTTCTAGTTTCCTGCCCCTTATGTTGATTTGGCCACATATCTCCTTCCCTCTCCCCTTTCATTGACAGTTGTAAGCACAAAATTATCATGTTTTGAAATTACTCCTTTTCAACTATTTAAATTTATTGGTCACCTCACTATATTCCACAGAACCAGAATACAAAATGCCTACTTCCTTCCAATCTATCTTGCTGTTTTAAAATTAGTTTCTCCCCACCTGGATAGCTAAAGCTTAGTTACCTCATTTTCCTTATCTAACTGCTTAGTGCACAGCTCTTATAATATTAAGTCATCTTTCCATCTTACCTTTAAAATCTGCAGTATCTACTCCAAGACCAGCAAGTAGTGGAGAGCACACACACTGTCTCTCAGTAGCCATCTTGATATTAGTGCTACTGTTTTTTTTTCTACTGGTGACAGAAAAGCACAGTCACATTATTTCCTGGAGACTGCTGATCACCGGAAAGCCTAATAACTGCTTCATAAGTGCCAGCTTGGATTTTATGTTTATATTTTGCTCCTAGTGAGAGAAGCAGCAGAGTGCATTGATTCCTGACTGTTTCTGGTTGGGCAGTGAGTGTCTGTGCTTGATGTTCCTGATTGGTCTGGTTGCTATATAAGGCATCTACCAGGAAAAGGCTACAATAAACCTACAGACCCTTGCATTATTTGGGACAAAATTGTGGATCACCAAACAGACTGCATCCTGCTTCTCATCTTGGGACTGGTGCTAATGTTTTGCTTCTGGTTAGAGAAAAAGCAAAGGAGCCTTGTATCCCAGCAGAATGAAGCTGTGGTGAAACCAGCACTAGTAGTAGCCAGGCAGTAGTCATTCATGCGACTCCCCTCTTTTCATTATTCCTAACAAGCTAATTCTTTTTCAGTAAGTACTGCTTGGTTTGTTTCTAACTTCAGATTATCTGCCTAAATACCTCATCCATAAATCATCAGAGTCAACTTATTCATTTTTCTCATCAAGTCTTTGGCGGTGCCCTGCATAGACACAGACATCTTGAGTGACATTATTCCCCTAAAAGCACGACTGAAATTCCACCAACACCTAGTTGCACACAGGACAACTAGTGTGCAGTGATAAGCACTATCCCCAGAGTTGCAAACTGGATACTCCTGACATTGCTTTATGTTCTCACTCCAACTGCCTAATCAATAAAAAAGGTCTAATGCAATGGATATGAACTTTCCCACTATCTCTGTTACCAGCTTGGTGGATATGGGCATCCTGAGGCAATGTAGAAATTGTCTCAATTTACTGACAACCAGTTACTTCTCAAACAAACTGATGTGGTATGTGAGAGATGTATTTACACAATGTCACTGGAGGTAAAGCTTTCACATAATGTCAGTAAGGTTGACAGTAGTACACATGCTGTACCCATCACACACAATACAAAAGAGAAGACATATAGACCCACCTACGCTGCAGCATTTAAACGTAATCTTCCTGAACCCCAAAGACCTCCTAGATGAAGTACACACAACAAACACCCTCAGCAGCCCCAAATGCACTATGTTAAAATACCCACATAAACACATACAACCACTTCTCATAGAGGCTCTACTTCTAAGCCCATAAGGCAAGCCACTACACAATCCAACATTCTGGTCATTGTAGATTCCATTGTGAGACACACTGATGTCCCTCTCACAAGGCTGAGTAAGGAGAAAGTCACAGTAAGTTGCAAAGAATTGCCATATTATACACGCACTCAAGTCATTGGACCACAAGTACCTGTATGACTCAGTTATAGTCCATGTGTGTGTAAATGCCCTGAGATGTACCTCCCTACACTATATGAAGAAAGACATCATGGAGCTCTTGGAAAATGTGTCCCAGGCTGGTATGAGCCTAACATTGAGCAGCATTTTACCTTCTCTAAGGATGATGTCACAATATGAACAAAAGACCACTGACTTTAATAATTGACTTAGTTTCTGATGTCATTCTAAGGGGGTGCAATATCTGTCAGCATGGAAGGAGATGGTCAACAAACCATGCTGCTTTGCCAGCGATAGTGTGCACCTCTCCCCTCTAGGCTTTCAAATATTAACCAAAACATTGTTTTCTCCCATAGTGGCTTTTTTAGGCAATGCCAAACTGAAAGTACTTCTGATATAGCAAATCAATACCAAGAAAATCTAAAGGTATTACTGCTCAATGCTAGGAGTCTAAACAAAAATCTCCTCTCCATAGATGCTCTCTTCACCCTAGAGAATGCTGATCACTGAGACATGGTTTAAAGCCGCAGACAGCACACCAACAGTACAAGGTTATAATGCCTTCTACACATTTAGAACAGCTACTACACAGATAGGGGCTAAAGGTGGAGATGTCTCAATTTACATCAAAAATAAATATACCTCAAGGCTGGTCAAACAGGATAATGCACATAAGGTTCTCCATGACCATGTTAAAAATAATCATAGGCAAAATCCAATACCACTTTCTTGCAAGTTATAGGTCCCCCTCTATGACCCAGGAAACCCATACCATGTATTTAAACTTATTGGAAGTACTTACCACCCAACCAAATACCATATTCATGGGCGACTTTAATTACCCCACTATAAACTGGTAATCCTATACAACACCAAACGTACAGGCACAGAGATTCAGCACACACTCCCTGGACCAGATTGTCAATACACCAACCAGGAGTGCAACCATAATGGATATGGTCCTCACTAATATGAGAGAGTGCTGCACACTCCCTCGTGTAATGTCTTCCCTGGTAAGGCCAGACCAAAAAATGATCTCCTCTGAAGTAAAAATAAAACCTGGACCCCCAGCTAACCCTGGAATATTCAGGAACTACTCTAAGGCTAACTTCCTGCTATTAAGTGATAACCTGGCATAATGTCAAGCCCCCATAATCCCTGACAGTATTGCTACCTATGCAGAACTGTTCACAGAAACCCTATACAAGCATGTTAATTGCTGCAGAGAGGTAGCTGTACCCAGCAGGAAGAAGTACATAACTGATTTAGAAAAAACAAGCCACCCTGGTGGAATCACAAAATCACTAGGCTGTATAACAGAAGGAAAAAAATCATGGCAAAAATTAGGAGGTGCAGCACCCCAGCAGGATAAAAACACTCATCAAATTAACAAACAATTCACAGGACAAATTAGTCTTTCAAAGCCAACTTTGAGGTAAATTTGGCCTCCCAGGCCAAGGACAACCACAAGGCATTCCTTAGCTATATCTACAACCTCAAAGGCCATACTCAATTGTGTACAGAGCTCATTGTAAATGCAGCCTCCTATACTGAGCCAGAAGATATAGCAAACCCACAGGCTGACAAATTCAGCTCCAACTTTACCCCCTCTCTCTCTCCACCACTCAACCTTCCCTCAGGAAATACCATCAAATACAGCTCCCACTGCTATCACAAGGGAACAGATCCTTAATGCTCTCTCTAAGGCTAAGAACATTGCATCAATGGGCTTAGACCATATCCCAGGATGACTTTTAAATAGCATGAAATATGACCTATCAGGCCCTCTGTTATTGCTATTTAACTGTAGCCTCCAAACAGGCTTTGTGCCTCATGAATGGAGAACTGCAATAGTCAGCCCTCTGCAGAAAGTAAGTCACACTAGTCTCATATGCAAAGCCATTGAAATAATTACCATGGAAATGATCAAAAATGATATAGTATGCCTCCAGACACTGGATCCAACCCAATTTGGTTTCATTAAGAGCAAGTTATGCCTACTCAACCTGGTGGATTTCTTTGAGAAAGTTACCAAAGCAATGGGTGATGGAAAAATTGTTTACACTGCCTACCTTGAACTGGCCAAGACATTGTTGACAAACATAAGAGGTTAGGTACAACCCCCTATGTCACCCAGTGGATAGCCTTCTGGCTCACAGATGGGATCCAGGAAGTTAGAAATGGGGAGTCCACCTCTACAGAGGCCAGTCACAAATGGAGTCCCTCAGGGATCTGTGTTCAGGAAGGGCTGACACAGACAAACATCTGGTGTCAGAGCCATGGACTAAAACTAAATTCCAAGAAATGCATAATAGTATCCTTTGGGAAGGCATCCACCAATTATAACTATCATATTGACAACACACCCCTTACAGTTGACTTCATAGTCAGGAAATTAGGGACACACACATAGACAGTAATCTAGCCTTTGACCATAACATGTCTACAGTAGTGAGGAAATCTTCCTATGTTGCACAACTTCTAAACAGAGGTACAGCATCTAGGTCCAAGGAGGTCATTACTCCACTGTATTTGACATTCATCAGCCCCCTTTGATATGTCCCTAACCAAGCATATCCAACAACTGGAATGTCCACACAGGTTTTTCACTAAAAGAATACATGGTGTAAGTAACATGTCCAACAACTGGAATGTCCACAGAGTTTTTTCACTAAAAGAATACATGGTGTAAGTAACATATCCTATGCAGACTGCCTCAAGGCCCTATCACTGTATTGTCTCTCCAATATGCTGTTGAGGAGGATGTATGTCTGGCATGGGTACGTATCACTTCACCTAAAACACATTTAACCTAAACTCATTTCACCAAGATCAAATCACCTAAAGATCATTTCACCTAAAACTCATTTCACTGACACGTAGTACTCTAAAGCAAGTCAATGGTATATGTCCTTTTCCCCACTGTAGTGCAATCCTGGTGTTAGTATATATATTAGGGGGGGGGGTGCTGGCTTTTACCAAATAATGTAAAACAAAACCAGACACCATAAAACCAAAAGCAAATGGGGGGCTTCACCCCCCCCCCCCAATTATATATACTAACACCAGGATCACACTACAGTGAGGACTTTGATTTGCCTTGTTGTACTGTCAGTGAAATGAGTTTTAGGTGAAATGAACTTTAGGTGATTTGGTCTTGGTGAAATGAGTTTAGGTGAAATGAGTTTTAGGTGAAGTAATACATACCCGTCTGGCATACAGGACATTTTCAGACCTCACTCTGATGGACCTCCTGCATATCTGCAAAACAAACAGCACCATAATTACCCATTCTAAAGAATTAAACCTTCCCTGTAATATAAATAGGACCTGCTGGAGAGAGAGGTATCTCAGAGACTACCCTGTCTCTGGAACAGGCTCCCCCATCCATGTAAAGCAGAGTTCCTCCCTTACCCAATTCAAGTGCAACTTGGACAACTGGATGGGGAACAAGAAATTCATCGTTGGTTTGACACCTATGTCTCTAATGAACACAGGCAGCCTGTTCATCTCCCAGGCCCCTGCTTGTAAATGTTTCATCTCCTAAGCTACTGCTTACACTTATCAAGGGTACCAGGACTTGTCAGAGATTTGGGATGGATGGCTGGACTTTTAAAAGACCCTTGTGGTCATTAGCCTAGTAAACACCTTTGAATCTATAAGGACATCTGTATGGCTCTCAAGTATGCAAAAAAAAAAAAAGATGGTTTAGGATTTTTTTCCACAGGTATTTTTATACCCCAATCAGGAGGTATGATGGGAAAGAGAGAGAGAAGTAAGTGGGAACATATTTTTTGGGGGAGTGTAATGAGTTGTCAGATTTTAAAAATTCTCTACAGAGTACTGTCACAAATGTTGGGGAAAGCAAAAGGCTGCAATTAAGAAATTATTCTTTTGAACTGGGACACAGGATCTGAATGGCCCGGACATAAGGCCTTACTAAGTTTAATGCTATTGGCTGCCAAGAAAAAAAACAAGTACGAGAAAATCAAAATCAAAATCTGAATCAACTGTAACTTAAGTGCTGAATATTATAAAAGAGAAAACTGAAGATCGGTTCCTAAAAAAATGGACAAACAACTGGAATCTCTGGGAATGATACATGCAGAATACTGTTCAGGAGGAGGAGAGAGGTTTAAGAGAAGGCAGGAACTGATCAATTTAATGTTAGACAGGATGTCAGTTGTTAAAAAGAAAGAAACCATATATGTAATATATACAGAATGTGAATGAAAAATGTTAATGTGGTTCATTTTCTTTATTAATGTATATGTTCCTATGTCTAAACTGATAATTTAATAAAGATTTTTAAAATAACATAAGATACATTTTTTTTATTTTCTGGTGAAAATCATCCTTTAAGAAAAGTGCAAGGCGGGAAAATGAGAAATACATAATTGGTCTATTTAGGGGTATCTCAAGAGAAAACCTTGACCCGTTTTCTTTATTTAAAATAAAAATACAACTTTGCTATTACAGAAGAGAGAAAGTGGAAACACAGCCTTCTTTCTTGCGCTATCACTCATCTTTGACAATTCCTAGTAGTAGTTAAAATAAATAAAGATGATTTTGTATTATATACTGTAATATGTTGGTTTTGGAAATCCGCATACATCTTTAAATGTATATTGTTACAGCAATTAGAGCACACAATTTTAATTGCCACATATAATGGTATAAAAAGGAACAGCCAGAAATCCAAAACTCATAAAGTTGATGCTTCACAGAGAGGTTAATTCAAGAAAGACCTAAGCACACAGGAATTACTTGTTTTTAAAAACTTACAGGTGGGCCTGGTATAGGCCTGCAGCCTTGGGCTTTCCTTTTTCTAAAGAAAGCCTGTATCCTGGACGGGCTGTGTTGGGTGAACCTTTTTAAAAAAATACTGTTTAGATTTATTTTCAAACTCCAAAGCGGGCTAATATTTCAGTTTATGGATTACTATATAAAACATATATTTTTGCAATGTCACACCTCCAGTGTCTGTTTGGAACATGCATTGGAAAATACACACTTATATAGTCTTTTTTTCATTGTTGTCATTGACCAAACTAAAATTGACAGTAGAGGAGGTCCGAGACCACTCAAACTCGAGGAACTCGAATTAGCCTGGCAGGTCAGGTTAAATGCTTATAGCCTCCCGGGACTGAATGATTCTTGTTCGATTAGCAGCGTGTTAAAATTAAACAGTCTTAAGAGGTGAATTGATACAATCAAGCTGTGTTATAACAGCATACACCTCTTTATGCATTAACACACTGGGTTTAACAACTACCTTTATATAGACAGGTTCATATTGTATATACATATTTTCCTAATGTCTTAAATATTCAGGTGTCTCATTCTAACTACATATGTTGTTTGTGTTTGCTGTTTTGTATTTAACATAGCTATATATTTAGTTATTTAACTTTTTTATCATTTTATGATATAAATAGTTGCTGTTCCTTTAACATGAATGCAATTAGCATTTGGGTTTACGAACTCACGTATATATAATGAAGTTTTTACTTATTGGAATTGTTTCTGAGGAAGTCAGTTTTTGGGCTGATGAAAAGCGCTTAAAATAAACTGTTCCTGTTTGACTGCACATCTGCCACCGTTCCTGTTTTTCATTTTATCAGTCTGTTTGCCAGTTTTGTTGATTTTCTTCATTAAGAATATACCTTATCTTACCTCTGTTACTCAGTCATCTCATGCATCTACTGAAACAATTATACAATTGTAACATGCTCTTATAAAAGCCGCCACCCCCATCCCCTAGTAAGTACACCTTCTCTGTAACTGCACAAATGCAACAGCCAGAGGAATGCCCATGAACAGAGAATCATTGCCAGCACATTATCACAAAATCACCAGTGTCAACCCTATTCCCTTGAATTGTCTACAGTGCCACCATGATCACACTGAATCACTGAGGTCACACTACACAATCAGTCCCCATAGCAAAACACTGTACTATGACACATCGGCAGAAGCAAAAAGTACAGTTTTGTACCTACCATAAATGTAGATGTCCGATAGGTATGCAACTGCAGTCCTGACATATGGGTTGTCCTGCCTCAGGCAGCCCTTCGGTCGGCCGGATTCCAAAGTCTGGGTCCGGCGTCGGCTGATGTCGCCCTTTCCCCGACGTCAGAATGCCTGGGGTATAAAAGCGTCAGCCGACGCCATCTTCTTCAGTGTTTCTTGCCCCAGATGCCAGGTGCCCTCTAAGGAAGGCTAAATTTTGAAAATAGAGAAAAAATTCCAGACAAGTACAACAACATAAAAACAAATACACCATAAAAGATTACCCCAGGTAGCTAAAATGAGGGGTAGAAACCCAAAGGAATACCACAGAGGGGTAGGTGGGAGGGAAACCTGACTGCAGTTGCATACCTATCGGACATCTACATTTATGGTAGGTACAAAACTGTACTATGTCCTTCAAGGATGCAACTGCAGTCCTGACATATGGGTTGAATACCATAGCCAACCTGGGGGTGGTAGGCACTAAGACAAAGATGGTGTAGCTAAAATGCCCTGCAGGACTGCAGAAGCAAACCATGCTCTGGATCTGGAATATAAAGGCAGGTTGTAATGTTTGGAAAATGTATGCACGGAGCTCCATGTAGCAGCTTCTAAAATGTCCTTTGTTGCCACTCCTCTTAAAAAAGCTGTGGAGGTGGCTGTAGCTCTGGTGGAATGTGGCCTGATGTCAGCTGGCACAGTTTTTCCATGAAAAGAGTAGCAGAATCGAATGCAATTTCCAATCCATTTAGAAATTGCCTGTTTGGAAATTGCTTTTCCCTGCAATCCAGCAGCGCAAGCTACAAAAAGCTGGTCAGATTTTCTGAAAGACTTTGTTCTGTCCAAGTAGTAGCGCAACTGTCTGTGTATGTCCAAGGTGTGCAGAAGTCTCTCTCCTTTATTTTTAGGATTGGGAAAGAAGGTAATCAGGTGAATAGCTTGATTCAGGGACACCTTGGATACCACCTTTGGCATGAATGACGGATTGGTTTTCAAAGAAACTCGGTCCTGATGTAAAATGAGAAATGGGTGTATTGCCATAAGGGCCTGTAGCTCAGAGACTCTTCTTGCTGAGGTTACTGCCAGAAGGAAAGCTGTCTTCCAAGACAGAAATTTCAACTCTGAAGATGCTGCTGGTTCAAAGGGAGGAAGAGTTAATTTTTCCAGCATGAAGTTGAGGTCCCATGCAGGCACTGGTGGTTTCCTTGGAGGGTTGATGTTCTTTATACCTCTTAGAAACTGCCTTAGCAATGGGTGAGAAAATACAGGCGGATCAGTGTCATATTTGGCAGATATTGCTGAAGCATGTATTTTTATGGAAGAATATGAAAGGCCATTGTGGAGCATTTCAGCCAAATATTCCAGGATCTGTGGAATGCTCATTACTGATGGGTCTTGACTCTTTTTGCTGTTCCAGATAAGAAATCTCTTCCATTTTGCTGAGTATGTTTTTCTAGTGGAAGGTCTGTGCACCTCCAGGATGATATCTTTTACCCTTTTGGAAAGTGTATCCTGAGGAATAGTCATGGAATCTTCCAAGCTGTCAGCTTCAATGTTTTCAAGCTGGGGTGTAGTGTCCTGTAATTGTGCTGTGTCAGAAGAAGTGGCCTTTGAGGAAGGAGCCATGGATTGGTGTGTGTCAAGCTCCGTAGCAGTGGGTACCAGTGTTGTCTTGGCCAGTCTGGAGCTATCAGTATGACTTTCGGTTGCTCTGTCTTGATCTTTAGTAACACCTTGGTCATCAAAGGAAAAGGTGGGAAGGCATATAGTGTTAGAGAGTTCCAACTGAAGGAGAGAGCGTCCACCTTCCATGCTTGAGGGTGGTATGTCCTTGTGCAAAACTTTTTCAGATGGTGATTGAGGGGGGAGGCAAAAAGATCTATGTCCGGCCTTCCCCATGCTTGTGTTATTTGTAAGAAAATGTCTGGATGCAACATCCATTCGTGTGGATCCATGATGTTTCTGCTTAGGCTGTCTGCCAGAACATTGTGCTTCCCTGGTACAAACTGGGATTGTAGCTCTATTTTCAATTGTAGGGAAATATCCCAGAGATTCATTGCCAGTCTGCAAAGAGGGTAGGAATGGGTACCTCCTTGCTTGTTTATGTACCACATAACTGTGGTATTGTCTGTCTATTAGTAGATGGCCCTGATGCATGAACTTTCCGAAGGCCTTGATTGCATGTATCACTGCCAGCATTTCTTTTTGGTTGATGTGCAGGTGCTTTTCTTTTTGAGTCCATTGTCCTTGAATGCATCTGCCCTCCATGTGCGCCCCCCATCCATGGTCTGAGGCGTCTGTTGTTATGGTTTGACTTGCATGAGGCTTGCTGAAAGGCAGACCTTTGTTTATCTGGCTTGCTTGAGACCACCACAGAAGTTCCTTTTGAAGGCAAGGAATGAGTGGGATCAATGCTTCCAGGCTGTGGCTGTGTTGAGACCATAGACTTTTTAGATACCATTGTAGTTTCCTCATATGCAGCCTTGCGTGTGGAATCAGAAGAATGCAAGATGCCATGAAACCCAGGGCCTGCAGGATTTTCCTTGCAGTCATCTGGGTGTGTGTTGCTAATTTTCTGAAGTATTCTGGTAATTGTTTTTGTTTTTCTTTTGTCAGAAACACCATCTGAGTGCTTGTGTCCAGTGTGGCACCCAGGAAAGGTATTTGTTGGGATGGTACGAGACTTGATTTCTGAATATTGACTGTGTATCCCAAGGCCTGCAGTAGGTGAATGACATAGTCCAAGTTTTTTAACAAGGCTTGTTGGCTGTCCGCTTGTATAAGGCAGTCGTCCAGGTAAGGGTATATTTGTATCCCCTGGAGTCTGCAATGTGCAATTACTGATGCCAGGCATTTCGTGAACACTCTGGGCGCAGTAGATAAGCCAAAGGGCAATGCTGAGAATTGATAATGCTCTGAGCCTGCAAGAAATCTGAGGTATCTTCTGCAACTTTGTCTGATTGGGACATGCAGGTATGCCTCCTTGAGGTCCAGAGTTACCAGCCAAGACCCCTTGCCCAGCATGGGAAGGAGTTGCTGTAAAGTCAGCATTTTGAATTTTGGCACAATAAGGTAAGTATTCAGTGCGGACAAGTCCAGAATGGGTCTCCATTGGTTTTCTTTTCTTGGAACAAGGAACAGTCTTGAATAAAATCCTTGGCCTTGTTCTGCAGAAGGAACCTTCTCTATTGCTCTTATTTGAAAGTAGGTTTGTTATTTGTTTGAGTGCCTCTGCCCTTTGATTTGGTGGCAGGTTTGGCCTGCCATGTCTTGTTGGTAGTGTCTGAAAATGGAATCTGTATCCTTTGTCTATTATGTCCAGTATCCATTTGTCCTTTGTAATATTGTGCCAATTTTGTGAGAATAAAGATAATTTTCCGCCCAAAGGTGCTTCCAATTGAGCCCTGGTTGGCGGAGTCAAAGTCAAGTCATTGAGATTGTCCGTGTGGAGCAGTGGAAGGTCTTGCCCCACCTCTCTGGTTCGGAGGCTGCCATTGATGTCCTCTGTAGGAGCCTCGAGTTTGCCCTCTACCTCTGCCACGTCTGTTTTTGCCTCTTTGAAATTTGTCTGTGTCTGGAAAGGACCAATGCTTAGAAGGCCAATTCCTGCTGAATCTTGGATGCTGTGACTGGAGGAAATCTTTGACTGTTTGCACTGATTTTGCCTTTTCATCTATTTTCTTTAAAACCTCTTGTGCAGTAGCACCAAATAGCTTATGTTTCTCTAGTGGTGCATCCAAAAGCTTAATTTTCACATGGTCTGGCAATGTTTGTTCCTTTAACCAAGAATGTCTGCGTATGACCGCACCTGTCATTGCTGCTCTACATGAAGCTTCCAATGCATCATATCCACACTGAAGGAAATGGTTGCTAACCTGCTGAGTATTATGAACCAATTCCTGTAACCCCTTTCTATCTAATGGTTCAGGGGAACCAATTTCTTTTGCAAGTCATCCAACATGTATTCCTGATACTGAATCATATGAAATTGACAATTTAATGCTCGCATAGAAAGGGTGGAAGATGTATATACTTTCTTGCCCCACCTTTCTAAAGCCCTAGAATCTCTTGGGTTCTTAGCAGTAGAGGAAGAAACCCCTTTAGGCCCATGAGAAATAGTTTCAGGGTCAGCAGTATGGCCCTTGTACATAGGTTCATAGGTTCATAGGTTAGTACTAGGCTATCAGCCCTAGGGCCTATACAAGCCTAGCCATAACAATTCCCTGAATATTTCTTCCCACATTATTTACTTTCCTGGACCCCTGTCTAGCAGGGCGACTGACATGATCCCTGGGGTGAATTTCCTTTCTCCCATCCAATCGTCAAGGTTCCTCTTGAAGAGGTCCAAAGAGGCACTCTGCTTGACATGTATGGGCAATCTATTCCAGAGTCTGGGGAGTCTCTGGGTCAGGAACCTATCCCTCCAACATGTTTTGTTTATTGTGATGACAAGGTTTAGATCCCTGGAGCGTGTAGCTCTGAGGGATTGGGATTTCTTTAAGTGTAGCATGTCCAACAGCTCTGGGTTTGACATGGCCTTGTATGTTAAGCAGAGATTGCCTCTGAGTAGACGTATATGCGACAGAGTATAGCTGGAGTTTTAAGGCGGTCAGCATAGGGCATCTGCTTTAGGCCTGTGATTCTTTAGTGAGATATTTCTGCGGCCTTTCCAGTTGTTGCAGATGTCTTGAGAGGTACATACCAAATGGGGCATTGTATTCTATAATGAGTCTAATGAGGGATGAGTACAGTGGGACAATGACCTCCTTTTTTCTGGATGAAAAGCCCTTCGTGATGAGGTGTGCCACATAGAAGGATTTCCTGACTGTTGTGGCGATGTGGTTATCGAAGGTGAGACCACTGTCCACCTGTGTCCCTAAGTCTCTTATCACACTTTCTGTGTTTAGTGTACTGCCACCTATATGGTAATTCATGGATACATGTTTTTCCCAAAGGGGATAACAATACATTTCATGGCATTGAGCTTGAGCCCATGGCTCTGGCACCAAGCATCTGTTTCTGTAAGGCCCTTTTGTAGAGTATCCACATCATTTGGGATTCAATAATGGCTCCCAGTTTGCAGTCATCTGCAAACTTTGTTAGCCAGAGTCCCTTAGTGTTAGAGAGTTCCAACTGAAGGAGAGAGCGTCCACCTTCCATGCTTGAGGGTGGTATGTCCTGTGCAAAACTTTTCAGATGGTGGTGATTGAGGTGGGAGGCAAAAAGATCTATGTCCGGCCTTCCCCATGCTTGAGTTATTTGTAAGAAAATGTCTGGATGCAACATCCATTCGTGTGGATCCATGATGTTTCTGCTTAGGCTGTCTGCCAGAACATTGTGCTTCCCTGGTACAAACTGGGATTGTAGCTCTATTTTCAATTGTAGGGAAATATCCCAGAGATTCATTGCCAGTCTGCAAAGAGGGTAGGAATGGGTACCTCCTTGCTTGTTTATGTACCACATAACTGTGGTATTGTCTGTCTATTAGTAGATGGCCCTGATGCATGAACTTTCCGAAGGCCTTGATTGCATGTATCACTGCCAGCATTTCTTTTTGGTTGATGTGCAGGTGCGTTTCTTTTTGAGTCCATTGTCCTTGAATGCATCTGCCCTCCATGTGCGCCCCCCATCCATGGTCTGAGGCGTCTGTTGTTATGGTTTGACTTGCATGAGGCTTGCTGAAAGGCAGACCTTTGTTTATCTGGCTTGCTTGAGACCACCACAGAAGTTCCTTTTGAAGGCAAGGAATGAGTGGGATCAATGCTTCCAGGCTGTGGCTGTGTTGAGACCATAGACTTTTAGATACCATTGTAGTTTCCTCATATGCAGCCTTGCGTGTGGAATCAGAAGAATGCAAGATGCCATGAAACCCAGGGCCTGCAGGATTTTCCTTGCAGTCATCTGGGTGTGTGTTGCTAATTTTCTGAAGTATTCTGGTAATTGTTTTGTTTTTTTTCTTTGTCAGAAACACCATCTGAGTGCTTGTGTCCAGTGTGGCACCCAGGAAAGGTATTTGTTGGGATGGTAAGAGACTTGATTTCTGAATATTGACTGTGTATCCCAAGGCCTGCAGTAGGTGAATGACATAGTCCAAGTTTTTAACAAGGCTTGTTGGCTGTCCGCTTGTATAAGGCAGTCGTCCAGGTAAGGGTATATTTGTATCCCTGGAGTCTGCAATGTGCAATTACTGATGCCAGGCATTTCGTGGAACACTCTGGGCAGTAGATAAGCCAAAGGGCAATGCTGAGAATTGATAATGCTCTGAGCCTGCAAGAAATCTGAGGTATCTTCTGCAACTTTGTCTGATTGGGACATGCAGGTATGCCTCCTTGAGGTCCAGAGTTACCAGCCAAGACCCTTGCCCAGCATGGGAAGGAGTTGCTGTAAAGTCAGCATTTTGAATTTTGGCACAATAAGGTAAGTATTCAGTGCGGACAAGTCCAGAATGGGTCTCCATTGGTTTTCTTTTCTTGGAACAAGGAACAGTCTTGAATAAAATCCTTGGCCTTGTTCTGCAGAAGGAACCTTCTCTATTGCTCTTATTTGAAAGTAGGTTTGTTATTTGTTTGAGTGCCTCTGCCCTTTGATTTGGTGGCAGGTTTGGCCTGCCATGTCTTGTTGGTAGTGTCTGAAAATGGAATCTGTATCCTTTGTCTATTATGTCCAGTATCCATTTGTCCTTTGTAATATTGTTGCCAATTTTGTGAGAATAAAGATAATTTTCCGCCCAAAGGTGCTTCTAATTGAGCCCTGGTTGGCGGAGTCAAAGTCAAGTCATTGAGATTGTCCGTGTGGAGCAGTGGAAGGTCTTGCCCCACCTCTCTGGTTCGGAGGCTGCCATTGACGTCCTCTGTAGGAGCCTCGAGTTTGCCCTCTACCTCTGCCACGTCTGTTTTTGCCTCTTTGAAATTTGTCTGTGTCTGGAAAGGACCAATGCTTAGAAGGCCAATTCCTGCTGAATCTTGGATGCTGTGACTGGAGGAAATCTTTGACTGTTTGCACTGATTTTGCCTTTTCATCTATTTTCTTTAAAACCTCTTGTGCAGTAGCACCAAATAGCTTATGTTTCTCTAGTGGTGCATCCAAAAGCTTAATTTTCACATGGTCTGGCAATGTTTGTTCCTTTAACCAAGAATGTTCGTATGACCGCACCTGTCATTGCTGCTCTACATGAAGCTTCCAATGCATCATATCCACACTGAAGGAAATGGTTGCTAACCTGCTGAGTATTATGAACCAATTCCTGTAACCCCTTTCTATCTAATGGTTCAGGGGAAGCCAATTTCTTTTGCAAGTCATCCAACATGTATTCCTGATACTGAATCATATGAAATTGACAATTTAATGCTCGCATAGAAAGGGTGGAAGATGTATATACTTTCTTGCCCCACCTTTCTAAAGCCCTAGAATCTCTTGGGTTCTTAGCAGTAGAGGAAGAAACCCCTTTAGGCCCATGAGAAATAGTTTCAGGGTCAGCAGTATGGCCCTTGTACATAGGTTCATAGGTTAGTACTAGGCTATCAGCCCTAGGGCCTATACAAGCCTAGCCATAACAATTCCCTGAATATTTCTTCCCACATTATTTACTTTCCTGGACCCCTGTCTAGCAGGGCGACTGACATGATCCCTGGGGTGAATTTCCTTTCTCCCGTCCAATCGTCAAGGTTCCTCTTGAAGAGGTCCAAAGAGGCACTCTGCTTGACATGTATGGGCAATCTATTCCAGAGTCTGGGGAGTCTCTGGGTCAGGAACCTATCCCTCCAACATGTTTTGTTTATTGTGATGACAAGGTTTAGATCCCTGGAGCGTGTAGCTCTGAGGGATTGGGATTTCTTTAAGTGTAGCATGTCCAACAGCTCTGGGTTTGACATGGCCTTGTATGTTAAGCAGAGATTGCCTCTGAGTAGACGATATGCGACGACAGAGTATAGCTGGAGTTTTAAAATCAGCATAGGGCATCTGCTTTAGGCCTGTGATTCTTTTAGTGAGGTATTTCTGAGGCCTTTCCAGTTGTTGCAGATGTCTTGAGAGGTACATACCAAATGGGGCATTGTATTCTATAATGAGTCTAATGAGGGATGAGTACAGTGGGACAATGACCTCCTTTTTCTGGATGAAAAGCCCTTCGTGATGAGGTGTGCCACATAGAAGGATTTCCTGACTGTTGTGGCGATGTGGTTATCGAAGGTGAGACCACTGTCCACCTGTGTCCCTAAGTCTCTTATCACACTTTCTGTGTTTAGTGTACTGCCACCTATATGGTAATTCATGGATACATGTTTTTCCCAAAGGGGATAACAATACATTTCATGGCATTGAGCTTGAGCCCATGGCTCTGGCACCAACATCTGTTTCTGTAAGGCCCTTTGTAGAGTATCCACATCATTTGGGGATTCAATAATGGCTCCCAGTTTGCAGTCATCTGCAAACTTTGTTAGCCAGGAGTCCCTTAGTGTTGACCTGTACTTCAGAGAAGTAGATGCCAAACAAGAGCGGCCCCAGGACTGAACCCTGAGGTACTCCACTTGTCACTTGTCTGGAGATGGATTTGGAGTCTGCTACTTTTACAGTGTGGGTTCTATCAGTAAGCCATTTAGCAACCCATTGGGTGACATAGGGATTAATGCCCAACTTAGTAAGTTTATCTATGATTCCAGAGTGGGGGATGGTGTCAAAGGCCTTGGCAAGGTCTAGATAGGCTGTGTGGACCACCTTACCCTTGTCCATGGCTCTGGAGACTGATTCAAAGAAGTCAATCAGGTTCAGGAGACAAGATTGGCCCTTCACAAACCCAAACTGGGTGGGGTCCAGTGTTTGAAGGTTGCCAATGTCTTTGTTTATAAGTTCCATGATAATACGCTCCATGGCCTTGCAGATAAGGCTTGTCAGACTGATGGGACGGTAGTTTCCGGGATCCAAGGTGGATCCCCCCTTGTGGATTGGGATAACTATAGCTCTGCGCCACTCAGTGGGCATGAAACCTGAGGTGAGGCTATGATTAAACATGACACTTAGGTGAGGTACCAGTTCATATTGTAGTTCATGTAGTACACAGCCCGGGATGTCATCTAGTCCCATGGATGCTGTATTCTTGGCTTTAGAGAGTGCGTTTTGTACCTGTGTGGCCGTTATTACTGGAATTTGGCAATCTTCCGGTATTGAGATGGGCCATTTAGGGGGTGAAAGTTTGTTTATGGCAGGGGACCACCAGATTGGCTTCCTTTTTTTGGATGAGAGCATTTTGGTTCTATTTGGGATGGCACGATTCATGCATGAGTGGATGTGCTCGTACAGTGCCGTAGTGTAGGATTCAGCAGTTGAACTTTCAGTTCCCGTCTGCATGGGTGTCATGAAGTTTGTCACTTCTGACTTGAGTAGCATGAAGTTGGCTTTAGATAAGTTTTTTATGGTGGTTTCTTTACTGGGGGTGGGATGTGGATGTTAAGGGTGATTAGCTTATGGTCAGACCTGACTAACGAGGGGGTGACCATAGGTATGGAGCATTGATTTCCCATGTTGGTAATGACCAGGTCTAGGATATTGGAGCCCCTGGTGGGACTATGGATTAGTTGATCCAGGGCATTGGAATTTATGAATTCCAAGAACCGTTGTGCAAAGGTGTTGGGACATGAGTAGTTTTCCCAGTTAATGGCAGGGTAGTTAAAATCACCCAGTATTAGGGTGTTTGGTTCTATCTTAATATTTTCCAGTATGTTTAGAAAGGTGTAGTGAGAATCTTGGGGTATGGTGGGGATCTGTAGCAAGCTGCAATTTGGATTGCAGTCTTACCTAGTGTTAGTTGCACTTGGAGAATTTCAGACACATTGTGTTGGCCAACTAGCCTGGTGGTGTGAATATCCTTGGTGAATATTGACACTCCTCCACCTTTAGTGTTTCAGTCCTGTTTTGGTGGCCGAAAAGTGTGGTAATAGTTGTAGCCTGGTATTGCAGGGAGCCTCTGGAGCCTTGAACCAGGTCTCAGTTACTGCACAGATATCGATGTTCTCCATTTTTAGAGTGCCTCGAGAGAGTGCATTTTGAGGTTTAGACTTCTAGCATTGAGTAGCATTACCTTCAGATTTTGCATGCTTGTACCTGTTATGGTGGTGGTTTTGTCCTTTGAAGTTTGCCTAAAAAAGGCACTATAGGGGTGGCAAGAACCTTAGCCAGTAACCTGAATCCCAGGGGTGACAGGTGCAGACCATCTCTGGCAAAGTATCGTGGCCTGCCAATCATGTCATCCCAGGCAGACAGATACTGGATCCCCTTTGAATGACACCATAAGCTTAGCCAATTGTTGAAGTCAATCATTTTATCCTTATATTGTGGTATCATTCTGGGTGAAGGCAGGATGCTACTCAGGGCTAGGGTCATACCTGCCTGGGCCACATGATCCGAGAGCTCTTCCATGTCTCTTTTCATGTAGTCCAGGGAGGTACGTCTCAAGTCATTCACTCCAACATGGACAATGACAGAGTCATATTTGTACTTGTTGTGGAGTGACTTGAGTGCATGCATTATGTGGTGGATCCTGGCACCCGACAGGCAGCTGACTGTAACTTTCTCCTTATTCAACCTGGTGAGAGGGACATCAGTGTGCCGGACTATAGAGTCACCTATGACTAAAGTGTTAGGTACATTGTCTTGCCTTAGGGGCTGTTGCTGGGTGGCACACTGGTGTTGTGAACTATGTGACACATTGGTTGTGATTGGTGTTTGTTTGCGTTTCAGCTTCAGAGGTCTTTGTTGCTTGGGCAGGTTACAGTTAAGGGCCTCTGCATATGTGGACTTAGTGTTGCTATATGTGGGTGTTGGTGGTGCGGGTTTAGAAGGGCTATGTGTTGCTTGAGGTGTAGTGTGGGTGTTAACCTTCTCCTCTTGACTGTTTAGCACAATCTTGGGTGGAGAGAGCTTTGCTTCCATTTTATCTATATAAGTGCATCTCTCACAGGTTGTAGTGTTGGGTGGTAGGAGGAGAGGTTTGTCTGTGTACATGAGGCAATTGCTGCATTGCCCCAGTATGCCCAGATTCACCAGGTGGACAGGAAAAATCACTGGAAGCTGACCCTTGGACATGCCTGGTTTGGGGCTTTTTTTTTGTTCTTTGTAAAGTATAGGAGCTGTTTCCTTAGCAAGGTACTTTGCAGTTATAGGCTGTTTAGTGCCTACTATTAATTTCTCCTTGTTAACAAGGAGAGTGCAGTGTTTGTATGAGTTTAAGGCTTCCTAGTGCTTTTTAGCAGGTATTAGAGAAAGTGCTAGTCACAGGGATGCTTAAAGGTAAGATTGAAAGGAATGCAGTCTGCAGTGTGCACTAGAGAAGTTAGATGTGAAAGTAGGTAACTTGAGTTTTACCTGTTTAAAAAGTTAAGGTTTAGTGGAGAGTTACTATTTTTAAAACAGCAAGATGGACTGAAAGGGGTGGTCACTTTTGTATTTTGGTACTATGAAATACTGTAGGATGGCCAATAAATTTAAATAATTGAAGGGGTGGGATTTCAAAAGTGATGGTTTTGTGATTACTCACATAAGCCAGTGAAAGTAGAGAAATGAGATATATGGTCAGATTAACATAAGAGGCGGGCAACTAGAAAGACAGTGCTATTTAACAAGACAACTTAAATGGGTGGGAGGGAGGGAAAAAATTCTGCCTGACTCAGAACAGAGAGAGCTGTGGTCTCTTTTGAAGTTTTAATATGCTGTTTAAACAGAATGCAAGCAAAACACAAGGTAAAGAAAACAAACTACAGTATTCAAAATATAGAAAGGCAATACAGAAATACAAAAAATAACAGCAAACTAACCTTTCCTTCACAGCAAAGTGTAGCAGAGTCTGGATGAGCCTTTCTGGTAAAGCTCTGAAATGTTTTAGTTTACTCCTTAAATAGAAATTTTAGTTCCTAGCTCCACCCCCTCTGTTAACAAGTGATTAACCTTAAGTGACCTCTTCTGTCTTGTGAATGAGTCCTTAATTAATCAGTTCTTATTTCTGCCTGACTCAGAACAGAGAGAGCTGTGGTCTCTTTTGAAGTTTTAATATGCTGTTAAAACAGAATGCAAGCAAAACACAAGGTAAAGAAAACAAACTACAGTATTCAAAATATAGAAAGGCAATACAGAAATACAAATAATAACAGCAAACTAACCTTTCCTTCACAGCAAAGTGTAGCAGAGTCTGGATGAGCCTTTCTGGTAAAGCTCTGAAATGTTTTAGTTTACTCCTTAAATAGAAATTTTAGTTCCTAGCTCCACCTCTGTTAACAAGTGATTAACCTAAGTGACCTCTTCTGTCTTATGAATGAGTCCTTAATTAATCAGTTCTTATTTCTGCCTGACTCTGGTAGAACAGAGAGAGCTGTGGTCTCTTTTAAGTTTTAATATGCTGTTAAAACAGAATGCAAGCAAAACACAAGGTAAAGAAAACAAACTACAGTATTCAAAATATAGAAAGGCAATACAGAAATACAAAAAATAACAGCAAACTAACCTTTCCTTCACAGCAAAGTGTAGCAGAGTCTGGATGAGCCTTTCTGGTAAAGCTCTGAAATGTTTTAGTTTACTCCTTAAATAGAAATTTTAGTTCCTAGCTCCACCCCTCTGTTAACAAGTGATTAACCTTAAGTGACCTCTTCTGTCTTATGAATGAGTCCTTAATTAATCAGTTCTTATTTCTGCCTGACTCAGAACAGAGAGAGCTGTGGTCTCTTTTGAAGTTTTAATATGCTGTTAAACAGAATGCAAGCAAAACACAAGGTAAAGAAAACAAACTACAGTATTCAAAATATAGAAAGGCAATACAGTAATAGAAAAATAACAGCAAACTAACCTTTCCTTCACAGCAAAGTGTAGCAGAGTCTGGATGAGCCTTTCTGGTAAAGCTCTGAAATGTTTTAGTTTACTCCTTAAATAGACATTTTAGTTCCTAGCTCCACCCCCTCTGTTAACAAGTGATTAACCTAAGTGACCTCTTCTGTCTTGTGAATGAGTCCTTAATTAATCAGTTCTTATTTCTGCCTGACTCAGAACAGAGAGAGCTGTGGTCTCTTTTGAAGTTTTAATATGCTGTTAAAACAGAATGCAAGCAAAACACAAGGTAAAGAAAACAAACTACAGTATTCAAAATATAGAAAGGCAATACAGAAATACAAAAATAACAGCAAACTAACCTTTCCTTCACAGCAAAGTGTAGCAGAGTCTGGATGAGCCTTTCTGGTAAAGCTCTGAAATGTTTTAGTTTACTCCTTAAATAGAAATTTTAGTTCCTAGCTCCACCCCCTGTTAACAAGTGATTAACCTTAAGTGACCTCTTCTGTCTTATGAATGAGTCCTTAATTAATCAGTTCTTATTTCTGCCTGACTCAGAACAGAGAGCTGTGGTCTCTTTGAAGTTTTAATATGCTGTTAAAACAGAATGCAAGCAAAACACAAGGTAAAGAAAACAAACTACAGTATTCAAAATATAGAAAGGCAATACAGAAATACAAAAAATAACAGCAAACTAACCTTTCCTTCACAGCAAAGTGTAGCAGAGTCTGGATGAGCCTTTCTGGTAAAAGCTCTGAAATGTTTTAGTTTACTCCTTAAATAGAAATTTTAGTTCCTAGCTCCACCCCTCTGTTAACAAGTGATTAACCTTAAGTGACCTCTTCTGTCTTATGAATGAGTCCTTAATTAATCAGTTCTTATTTCTGCCTGACTCAGAACAGAGAGCTGTGGTCTCTTTTGAAGTTTTAATATGCTGTTAAAACAGAATGCAAGCAAAACACAAGGTAAAGAAAACAAACTACAGTATTCAAAATATAGAAAGGCAATACAGAAATACAAAAAATAACAGCAAACTAACCTTTCCTTCACAGCAAAGTGTAGCAGAGTCTGGATGAGCCTTTCTGGTAAAGCTCTGAAATGTTTTAGTTTACTCCTTAAATAGAAATTTTAGTTCCTAGCTCCACCCCCTCTGTTAACAAGTGATTAACCTTAAGTGACCTCTTCTGTCTTATGAATGAGTCCTTAATTAATCAGTTCTTATTTCTGCCTGACTCAGAACAGAGGCTGTGGTCTTTTGAAGTTTTAATATGCTGTTAAAACAGAATGCAAGCAAAACACAAGGTAAAGAAAACAAACTACAACATTCAAAATATAGAAAGGCAATACAGAAATACAAAAAATAACAGCAAACTAATCTTTCCTTCACAGCAAAGTGTAGCAGAGTCTGGATGAGCCTTTCTGGTAAAGCTCTGAAATGTTTTAGTTTACTCCTTAAATAGAAATTTTAGTTCCTAGCTCCACCCCCTCTGTTAACAAGTGATTAACCTTAAGTGACCTCTTCTGTCTTATGAATGAGTCCTTAATTAATCAGTTCTTATTTCTGCCTGACTCAGAACAGAGAGAGCTGTGGTCTCTTTTGAAGTTTTAATATGCTGTTAAAACAGAATGCAAGCAAAACTTTTAGTTATGTACTTACCATAACTTCGGATGTATGGGATCCATCTCGCCTACATTCACAACAGATGGGTTCGGAGCCGATCCATCGGCTCCGACTCGGCAACTAATACACTAGCACGAAGTCTCTCATTGGCTGGGCTACTCCCTATCCCAGGATGCACTACACCTGCTTCCCCAGATCTTGTTTGTTCGCTTTCATACATCCATGCAAACACAGAAAAATTAGTAGTCACTATAACCAACTAAAGTTCTTCAAGAAAGATCTCCAAGAAAAAAGAGACTACAGCTCCTCTAAATCCGAATGGAAGGGGGAAGGAGGGTACTTATGAATGTAGGCGAGATGGATCCCATACATCGAGTTATGGTAAGTACATAACTAAAAGATGTAATGGGATCCTATCTCTCTACATCACAACAGATGGGACAGCGTCCCTAGCACCTACATCCCGGTGGCTCATTGGAACACACTCCTGAGAACTGTGGAACCAAAGGAAGCTCTGCCTCGAGAAACCACATCCAATTTGTAATGAGAAATGAAAGTGTGTGGAGAAGTCCAGGTTGCCGCAGCACAAATATCATCTATTGATAACTTGGAGTGAAAAGCTACGGAAGTAGCCATTGCCCTAGAATGAGCCTTGACTGGAAAGGGAAGGTCTTTGTTAGCCTGTGAATAAATAAAAATGATACAATCTTTAATCCATTTAGATATGGAGGTTTTTGTTACTGGTTGACCCAATTTGTTCACTGCAAAGGAAACAAACAATTGATTTGATTTCCGCGTTTGAGCAGTTCTATTCAAATAAAAATGCAGTTGTCTATGTACCCAATTGATGCAAAGTATATTCTGCGTTATTAGAGAATTCTGGGAAAAAGACAGGGAGTTCTATAGTTTGTTGAATACGGAAAGAGGAGGCCACTTTTGGTATAAATGCAGGGTTTAATTTCAATGAAACTCTATGCTTGTGAAAAATCAAATAGGGAGGATCAGAACAAAGAGCTTGAAGTTCTGAAACTCGCCTAGCAGATGTTATGGCTACTAAAAAGGCGTTTTCCAAGACAGAAATTTTAAATCACAAGTAGCAGCTGGTTCAAAAGGACGGCAGTTAGGGCAGCAAGAGCCATATTCAAATCCCAAGGGGGACAGGATGAGATAAAAGGAGGCCTAAGGAGCCAAGCCCTTTAAGGAAAGCCTTACAAAGTTTATGGGTGACATCAATGAAGGTTCAAATGAAGCATGAAAAATTAGAGATCGCCGCTAACTGAACCTTAATGGTAGAAACTGAAGAGCCCAACTGAAAAAGGGAGGCCAGAAAATTCAGAACCTCCGATACTGGTGCAGTGAGAGGATCTATATACCCGTTCTTGAGCCCAGAAGGCAAACCTTTTCCATTTACTGGAATAAAGTTTGATTTGATGGTGGAAGGTTTATGAGAAAGAAGACAGTATGTGGACCACGTCCGGCGAAGAGCATTGTCTCGGACTAAGGATGGAAGTGGAGTAACCATGCTGCCAACTTCAGGGACCTGAGAGACGGATGAAGCCATCCTGACTGATGAGTCAACAGGTCTGGCACGGATCCAGAAACCATGGACCTTCTATCGATGCCTCTGTAGAAAGGAAACCAAACTTTGACGGCCAGTGCGGGCAATCAAAATCATCTCGGGCTTCTTCTCCATGTAAATGGCCTTCTGTATCACCCCTGCAGGAGGAAACGGAGGAAGGTATAGAAAGACCGGGGCCAAATGTGAGTCAGAGTTGCCCCTGGGAATCTGTCCTGAGAAGGAAACAGTGTGAAGAACTCTTGCTCAATTGTGTCTTTGTGGACTTAGAGAAAGCATATGACAGGGTGCCTAGAGAGTTGTGGTATTGTATGAGGAAGTCGGACCAGAGAAGTATATAAGAGTGGTACAGGATATGCATGAGGGTAGTGTGACAGCGGTGAGGTCTGTGGTGGGAGTGACGGATGTGTTTAAGGTGGAGGTGGGATTACATCAAGGATCAGCTCTGAGCCCTTTCTTATTTAAAATGGTGATGGACAGGTTTACAGACAAGATCAGACAGGAGTCCCCGTGGACTATGATGTTTGCAGATGACATTAAATCTGTAGTGAAAGTAGGGAACAGGTGGAGGAGACACTGGAGAAATGGAGATATGCTCTAGAGAGAAGAGGAATGAAGGTCAGCAGGACTAAGAAAGAATATGTGTGTGTGAATGAGAGGGAGGAAAGAGGAATGGTGAGGATGCAGGGAGTAGAGGTGGCAAAGGTGGATGAGTTTAAATACTTGGGATCAACAGTTCAGAGTAATGGTGAGTGTAAAGAAGAGAGTACAGGCAGGGTGGAGTGGGTGGAGAAGAGTGTCAGGAGTGATTTGTGACAGACGAGTACCAGTAAGAGTGAAAGGGAAGGTCTACAAGAGGGTAGTGAGACCAGCTATGTTATATGGGTTGGAGACAGTGGCATTGTCAAAAGGCAGGAGTCAGAGCTTGACGTGGCAGAGTTGAAGATGTTAAGATT